>NW_024804778.1:0-5048 GCF_019175285.1 Sceloporus undulatus
TTGTAGTGTTGTCTGGCCTGACCCACCGCACCATTCCTCTTTATGGGGCAGCAGACACTGCAATCAATAGGCAGTTCCCTTCTTGATCAGAGAACAGTTGCTCAATAGTCAACAGGGGACCAGATCTGTTCTGGTAATTGGGAATTGCCCAGTTAGTGAGACTAAAGGGCTCGACAGACTGTTTTGTCTTGCCACCCCTTTCCTAGCTGAATGGCCTCGGCATCCACACACTACAGCCCTGATTTGGCCTTTCAAGGGTGCAAAAAGTAGCTACAAAAACCAGGCCCCTTTTGTGCCTTTGAAAAGGCACCATAGCTGCAGTGATGAGGCTATATGGCGCTCCTTCCGCACTTCATCATATGGACACAGCGTCAAAGGAGCACCATGATGCCGCTTGCCGTGTGAAGTGGTGTGCAATGTCATGGCACCCTGGTGGTGGAGTCAGGGCATGCAGCATCTGGAAGTGATGCCACGACTCCACCCCCTGGCTGGCCTTTCAGGCTGGTCTGTAGAGGGCCTTGCTGGACTTTCATAGCCTCTATGTATTCTGCAAACTCTAGTTTACTGCCTTAGTGAATTCCAGACAATATTTGCAGTGAAGTTTTATAAGCTCTCTGGATAATAGAGGGTAAATCCAAATATTGACAATTCTGTCTAATCACCATTCAGAAAAGCTTCCACTACCTGAGGGGCAAACAACAAAAAATATTTTTATTTTATTTCATTTTATTTTAACGTATGCTCTGAGCTTCCTTCAGTTTCATAGTGGAAGAAAACCACAATATAAATTAAGTAAATAGATAAATAATTTTTCACCACAACAGATATTATCTCCCAGAGTTAGGTGAGGTTTTGTCTTTTTATCCTGCTTTGCCCAGCATCAACACCTTCATCCCTCTGAAAAACAGCTTTCAAGTGGTGGAGCATGTTGATGTGGTCATCTGTTTCCTAGAGAAGGGCAAGAGGTATCGGAGCTACATTTTAGTATCTGGAGGAAGATGCCCTCCCAGATGTGGTCATGGAATGAGATGTGGAACTGAAAGAAACTGGGTACTCTATTCCCATCAACATTTCACAGCTGAAAACCAGGACAGGTGTGGCCAAACAACATCAGAGTGTGGTCAAGATGGCAAAAGCTATGAATAGGAAAGAACATACAAGTTAAGACAGGCTACAGAAGTTTGCTTTTGACTGAGTCAACTGAGAAGGGCAAGATTCTGCCTCCTCCTTTCCTTTCCTCCCACTGAACTGAGTGCAAACTACATTTGCACTGTGAACTCAGTTGTTACCAATTGAAGTATGTGGAAGACAAAGGTGACAAAGTGGGAGGAGAGAGAAACTGAGGCATTTTAAAACTGGCAGAAAAAGTGGGACTGTCCCTGATAACCTGGGACAGGTGGGAGAGTGTGCTATTAGATTACAGCACATCGCTCCCATAAAACTCCAAGGTTCTTATGACTGGGGTAAAGGAAACCCGATGTCTTATTAATTTCCCATGAATGAACCTTACCTGGATTATAAATGGAAGTGGTCAAACACTTCCCAAACTTAGGCTCACAAGTTCTAGTGTGGTCTTTACAGTATTCCAGATTTTCTTTATAACATCAATTACACACGAGACCCTGGGCTATAAGAAATGGGAAGAGAAAAGATGGCTTTAAGGGAATATTAACATTTCATTAGTCATTTTAAGAAATCAAATGTGAAATATGAGGGCTATGAATACAAGAGGAGTGTATAAGACCAGAGGCCTATCTAGTCTAGGATTCTGTTTACACAGTGGCCAACCAGATAGAGCATATCAGCACCATCCCATTGTCTTCCTTGTCTTTCCTGGCAACTAGTATTTAGAGGTATACTGTTTGTTATATTGAGGAAAATTCATAGCAATCACATATCCTCTAGCATTTCACAGATGGACAATGGGGCACATGTGGCTAAGCAACATCAGAGTGTCAAGATGGAAAAGTTAGGTGCGAAACAGACTGCCCCAAAAGTCCTGGCTGGCAGTTTTCCTGTGGAGGGACGCCGCAGCAGCCAAACTGGCCGTCATCCCTCTGCCCCTAAAAGAACCTGGAAAAACTGGGTTCTTTTTTGGTTGCACATGTCACGAATTGTGACGGAAGCAATGTGCAGCAATGTCTATATGCTGCATGTCACTTATGTCAAGATGGCAGCCCCCGTGTGGATTGGAGGCTGGCATGAAGTCGTCGTTAGCACGTTCTAGGGTTCTAGAGCATGCGGTTGTCGCACTCTCTGGAGCCCTAGAATTGGCTCGAGGACGGCGCTCCTGCCCATCTGTCCTGGGCCATAGTAAGGAATAACAGACAAGCTATGAAAAGCTGCAGCAGTTTGCTTTTGCCTGGGCCTTCTGGGAAGGGCACGACTCCTTCCCCTCCTCTATTCTCCCCCCTGCTGATTTGATTGATTATAAACTCCCTTTGCAGTTGAAAACCAGCCTAAAACAATTGAAGTAAGCCAGAATAAAGGGATAAAGATGGAGATGGAAAGTGAAACTGGGACATTTTAAAATGTTTTTAAAATGTTTCCGAGTTCACTATCCCAAAGTCCCAGTCATTATGGCCAATTGCAGAGGATTATGGGAAATGCAGTCCAACTTATTAATAATAAATAATAAAAAGTCCTCTAGGAAGTTCTATGTTTGTCGTAATTTGTGTAGTTGAAGGTTCAACGTATGTCTTGATATTTGTGTTGATTATTATGTTGTATTTGTTATGTGGGTGTGTCGTGAATGTTAAGTTATATGTATTTGTTGTATTTATGTAGATAAATATGGATGTATGTATGGTATTTTAATGAAAACTGAAATAAAGATTATATTATAAAAAAAAATAAAATAAAAAAATAATAAATAATAAAACTTTATTTGTATACCGCTTTTCCTGCAAGATCAAAGTGGTTCACAAGATTAATCAGAAACATATATCACATTGTACACAATACACATTATAAATACAATTCCAATAAAACTTTGAAAACAGCATATAAAAACAATCATAAGATCTATTGGTCGCAGGTTAAACATCTTGGGGTAAACTTCTATTAGGGAATGACTTTCTTAGGGAATCAGGAGGGTATGCTAGCCGGAAGAGATGTGTTTTCAACACCTTCTTAAAGTCATTCAAAGTGGGACTAAGTTGGATCTCTTCCAGGAGTTTATTCCAATACATTGGAGCTATCGATGTAAATGCTCTTTGGTGAGCCCCTGAAATTTCTGTGACACTGCAACCAATCTCACCTTAGGGTATTCAAGTAAGAGCTTCGCTGTTGTTCTGAGAGTGTGGGGCGGATTGTGTGGGGAGAGGCGTTCCCTCAAGTAACTCGGGCCCAAGCCATATAGGGCCTTATAGGTAACAACCAACACTTTGTATTGACCCCAGAAGCTAATTGGCAGCCAGTGAAGAGATCTTAGTACAGGTGTTATGTGGTCAAATCTTGGAGTTCCAGTGACCAATCTGGCTGCCACGTTTTGAACTAACGGAAGCTTCTGAACCTGGTACAAAGGTAGCCCCATGTAGAGCACATTACAGAAATCTAGCCGAGAGGTTACCAGTGCGTGTACTACTGTTTCAAGGTCCTTTTGGTCCAGATAGGGACGCAGCTGGCGTACCAGCCAAAGCTGGTACCAAGCACTCCTGGCCATCGCATCTACTTGAGTTGAGTCCAGGAGTACTCCCAAACTACGTACTTCGTCCTTTAGGGGGGAGCGTAACCCTGTCTAGGCCTGGATGACAAATTCCACTGTCTGGACTTGGGGTACCTATCATGAGTACCTCTGTTTTCTCTGGATTCAATTTGAGTTTGTTTTCCCTCATCCAGCCCATTACTGACTCCAGGCAGGCATTTAGTCACTGTATCAGTCGGAGACATGGAGAGATAGATCTGGGTGTCATCAGCATACTGATAACACCGTGCTCCATGTTTCCAGGTGATCTCTCCCTGCGGCTTCATGTAAATATTAAATAGCATGGGGGGCAGAATGGCGCCCTGTGGGACACCAGATGTCAGCTCTCTTTTCTGAGAGCAGCTGTTCCCCTGCCCCACCATCTGACATCTTCCTGAGAGGTAGGAACGCTTTCCTACTCCTCATCCTGGAGACAGAGATGCTAATCAGTCCTCACTATACACTGTGTTTATCCATTTGCCTGCTACCTTACCAATAGAGTAGACAAAGAGGGTAAAGATGCCATGAAGAACAATCGGCTTCATTCTTGATCAGTATTTGCAACTTCCGAAGGGAGGGATACTGAGAGACACAGCAAAATACCTTATAGGTCTGAAACTGTACAGGTAATGCTAGGTAGATGCGTACTTCCTATTTATTGTCTCTAAGAGAATAGATGCACTAGCCTGTGGGGTTGGCAATAATTCATGGAAATTTGGCAATGCCTACTTTTTCGAAAAATACATAGTCTTGTGCAAACGAGGTGCTTCTAATTAGTGCCTTGGGGTGTTGTGACCATCTGGGAATCAGGTGGGAGCAATTATATTGCTTGATTTCTCATAAACAGAACAAAAGCAGAGAGGAAGCTATCTAGCATATACCAAAGACTCTTCCCTCTAGCAGAACACATGCACATATTGGAAGAGAAGGAAGAGGAGGAGGGGGAGCAGAAGAAGGAGGAGGAGGAGGAGGAGGAAGAGGAGGAAGGAAGAGGTGGTGAGTGGCCAGAGGCCTCAAGGTTTTTTAAATTTTTATTTTGGGTGCTTTTAATGCTAACAAGTCTCCCTTGCTTTGACAGTGATAGTGTGGTGATGATGATGATGATGATGATGATGATGATATGAGTCAGCTTGAGTGGCATGCAGGCACTGTTTCTTAAGCCGAGAGAGTGTCGCCTTCCAAAGTGTGTTTTGGGTGCTTTTAATGCTAACAAGTCTCCCTTGTTTTGACAATGATAGTGTGATGATGATGATGATGATGATGATATGAGTCAGCTTGAGAGGCATGCACGCACTGTTTCTGAAGCCAAGAGAGTGTGACTTTCCAAAGTGCCTTTTCTGTGTGTTTTTGGTTCTTTAATAGT
>NW_024804779.1:0-5047 GCF_019175285.1 Sceloporus undulatus
AGGACTTTGGTTGCCTACTTTCTGGTGTCCCTCCATCTCTCTTATAGGGTCGTGAATTCAGGTCCTGATGTTTGTGAGCTAAAACCTAGGACCTGGGGGAGGGCCTCTAGCGATCTCATTCAGCCTAATGCATAAATTACAAACCACATTCGCTCCCAGTTTGTCATTCAAATCTACTCAATATACTTTCCTGTGTAGAAATGAAGAGAGACATTTTTAAAGGTCTGTTCCCAGATCAAGGGGAAATGAAGGAGTTATTATTTCTCTCTCACTTCAGGAGACATGATAAAGCACATTCAATTTAGCCTCTTTGTTTCTAGCCAGATGGTGGTTGCAGAGTAGAGAGGTGAGCCCTCGTACCACCACAACTAGGAGAAAGCAGGAAACTGAGCAAATCCATAGACCCTACAATCTTTGTGAGTTGAAGCAACCAATGAATCAAGCCTTGGAAATTATAATAAGCTACTGCTCTAGCAGCTGAATGGATATTTGCACAGGACCCTTTCCTTTTGTCTGGAGTTGGGCTACCCCCAAAATGGAGAAGAGGCTCCCTTATCTTCTTCCTGAAGATGATCCCTGAAAACTAGAAGCTCAATGCCAGGCCCTGATATATGCATCCCTACTGTCCCATGGAAAAAAAGCAAGAAAACACACAAGTTACAGGAGAAAAGAAATAATCAATCAATAACTTTATTAAAATCAAAGACCAGCAAAAATAAAATAACACATATAAGAAAACTACTCCGTTTTGAAAACAACAACAGAGAGATAAAAGGTCCTGGGGAAAGAAGGGAAATCAGGATTTGACTCGGGAGTCAGCGAATGCTTTGTGTTTTATTGAAGGGCTAGAAAGGAGACAGAAATGCATCTTCAGCATCCCCTTTTATGGTTGCAAACAGTTGAATTCTAGCAGCACTTCATTAACACTAATGCTGATGCTTCCGTAATTAATGCTATCCTTCACATATTCTAGATATGCAAAGAAGAATGAGAATGGTCCAAATAATGCAAAGGTTTATTGAATGTTCCTGTAAAGGCAAGGTGCTTTCCAACCAAAAACCTTGTAGCAGAAGTAGCATAAATAAAGATCATAATAGAACTTTATAAAATACAACAAAATCTATGAAGGTTTGTTTTCCAAAAAAGTATTTTCAACCATTAACATTTCTACACTTTCTCTCTAGTGTTGATTTTGAGGCCTCTAAAAGTGTGAATTCCAAGAAAATTGTTTAACACAGTCTTACATTTCTATGGCTTCTTTCCTATATGAATGCTTTGGTGATGTATAAGGTTGATACCTGAATGAAAACACTTGCTACACTCCTGGCATTTGTATGTTTTCTCTCTTGTGTGGACTCTGTGATGAACCATAAGGTTTGATTTGTCTACAAGGTGTTTTCCACTCTGCTGGCATATCTATGGCTTCTCTCCTGTGTGGACTCTCTTATGCACCACAAGGTGCGTCTTCTGAGCAAAGCATTTTCCACACTGCAGACATTTGTATGGTTTCTCCACAGTCTCCATTCTTTCACGAGTCTCAAATTCTTCTAGAAAGAAGGCCAAAGACAGACAAGGCTCAACTCAACATTAAGAGAGGAGAGACCTCACAATCTACAATGGAGCTAAGGAAGCTCAACTAGGAAAACAAATAAGAGATAAAGGGGTTTTGGTGTCCCTTCATAGATATCAGTCATCATGGCTGCAATGAAACCCCTTAAAATGTCTGAAAACAACAACTTGACCTGGGTCACACAAGTTTAGTTGTAGTGGTTGTTCGCACCTGCCTCACAATACTTGAGGCGCCTCTATTATGCACTTTCCCAGAGTTCCAAGCTGAGTTCTGTCCAAACAGAGCCAGACATCTTTGCTCTGCTCCTTCCCTCCTTCCCTGGCTTCCAGATCCCTGATCCCCTTCCCTTTCTCCCTCCTCTCTCCAACTTCCCCACCTGCTCTCTTCTCCGTCTGCACTGCTAAAGCATTTCACCTTCAGCATTTCACCTTCAGCATCTCTTTCTTGCCATTCTCTCTCTTAGACACACTGAGATAGTATGGGGCAGGATAGAGACACTTTCAGTCCCATTTGGTGAGAAAGGTGGGATAATGCATAGATAAATGAATCCATAGGAAAGGCTGGAGAAGGGGGCTTGGAATTAGACTCCAGTTTTGCTCAGGGTAGGGCTCAAGGGAGGAGCCTGGAAACAGCCTAGAGACATCTCCAAGACAGGGGTGGGCAGCCACATTGGGCCCCAGGGATCTCAGAGGTACCTCCCATTGAAATAACTGAATACCCCCCACACACTTTCCTTAGGGGAAGTAGAGGCAGTTTTGTCACTGTTGGGACCACTCTGAGCGCTTGTAGTAGGGTCAAGGGAGGCCTTTTCCTGAAGAGGACATTGGAAGCTTGTCCAGAACATAGAAAAACAGGGACCAAAAATCCCTGTAAACTTGCTAAGGGATGTGTTGAGGAGCATTTGGGGCCAAAAACATTAACTGACATGGTTCCTCCCTAGGAAATCCTTGGATTGGCAGTCAAGGAAGGAGTATTTATAATCCTTAACTAGAGAGCTCCAGTAGCTCAATGGACTGTAAATCCCAAGATTTCAGACGATGTTGCTATGATAATTAAAGTGGAATCATAGTGCCATGCAATGTATCATACAAGAACACACCCTTATTCTGTAGGAAGGGCAATGGGTCCAAGTTCCTTCCCCAGAGAGGACACACTTTCATAGGTTCCCATTATCACCTCATTCTACAAAAATGTCTGATTTCGACCCATGAGTGGCCCTTCCCCCTCAAAGAAAAAGACGACCATGTCTCTAAAGGACATCTACAACAGAAAGTAGCCCTCATCCAGAGACTGACTGAGCAAAAGGGGAGGAAGAACACAGAGCAGCCCAAATATGATTGATCCCTTCAGAATATCAACAGACTGGGACATATTCGGATATCCTCCCTTCTCTTTTCCTTGGCTCCCTGGATCTTCAAGAATGGGAAGAGAGGGAAGACACAAGGCTGCAATCTTGGTCCCTGGTCCTCTAGAGTTCTCCTTGATGGAGACTGTGTTTAGCAATGGAGGCTCTTCCCTGGAGCTCTTCCCAATCTGCTTCACTGAACTGACAGAAGTCTAGGGCAGCCTTTATTATCCATTGATTTATGTCTGTGTTTGATTTCTAGTCTGTCTGGAGGTCAAGTTCTCTTTGGATCCAAGGCAGAGAACACTCCAGGGCCCTCTTCCTTCCCTGGGAATAGAAATAGGAAGACCACTATTCGGCCATTAGGAATGAATTCCATTCATGATGGCTCCAAAACCAGGAGCCTCACTGCATCAAAATGGAGGACCAGCACTGTCTCAAAGCCATGGGTTTAATGCTCTTCTAGGAAGAGAAGAAGTCCTCCTGAGGACACTCTGAGGGCTGCCATTGACTGAAGTCCCAGGCCCTCCCACCATCCCTGGCCCTGATTGGCTGGAGTCCCTGTCCCTCCCTCCATCCCTGGCCCTGATTGGCTGGAGTCCCTGTCCCTCCCTCCATCCCTGGCCCTGATTGGCTTGAATCCCAGTCCCTCCCTCCATCCCTGGCCCTGATTGGCTGGACTCCCTGTCCCTCTCACCATCCCTAGCCCTGATTGGCTTGAATCCCAGTCCCTCCCTCCATCCCTGGCCCTGATTGGCTGGACTCCCTGTCCCTGCCTCCTTGTGTTCCGGCGGCCATTTTGTGCTGCTTGTGACTGTGGGGAATAATGTTCCAGAACCTTCTCTGAGGCTTCAGTTGAACAGAGGCTTCTCTTTCATTCCTGAGGCTCCAGAGTCAGAAGGAGGCCAGGCTCCTTGGGCCAAAAGGAAGGAAAGGTGTCTCTTTTCAGAGAGGGTTTTCTTATTACACAGCTCTGCTCCTTCTGGGGAACATGGGTTTCAAAAGGGATCAGAAATAGGGAGGATAGTTTTAATACAATTCGTATTCTTCTTCTTCACAAACATTGGGCTTTGACTACTATCCCTGTTTTAATAACTGTTTCAATAACTGTCCAGTAATTTAATGGTATTTTATGTTGGATGGGAGGGTTAGGAAGGGTTTGGGAGATCATGAAGCATGTTGTTATTGTATTGTATGGATATTTTTATTGTAAGCTGCTAAAAGGTGGCCATTCTTATGTAGTAATTGTCTTGTGATTAACTCCCACAGCAGCCTTGTAAGGTAGGCTTCATAGGCTCTTAGTCCTGGAATGGAGCCCCAAGGGCCAAACAATCAGACCCATTCTGCCCTCCAAGTCCTACGAAGAGATGGCCATCCAGCCAGAGACTCCTCCAATGTGCTTTGAGGCAGCGTCTCCCATAGATTTGCTCAGAGGTCATGGGGCCCACAGTCCCATGGGAACCGGTCCTTACCCCCTACTTTGGGAAAGGAGACCCCCTCAGCCCCTGGACTATTTACTAAGAGGAGCTGCTATGGCTGGGACTCAGAGGACTAGTTTCCTAGGCATTGTCACCTTCTGCCCTCCATGGCCATTGGAACTGACCTTTCCCCATTGCCTTCCCTCCCTCAGCCCTTGGACCTCCTCCTCCTTCACACTCAGAGCAACCCTTCTCTACGGCTGAGGAGACAGCCTCTGACCCAGGGAAGCTCTGGCCACAAAGGGCTGCAGAAGAGCCCTTTCTAGGGCCGCAGGAATCAGGATCTTTGTACTGAAGGTAGGCCTTTATTCTTGGAGCTGGAAGAGGACCTTTGTTTAAATGTTTCAGTCCAGGATTATGTGGAAAGGTTGCAGCTGAGAGAGTGAGCCCATACTTTGCAGGCATAAAGCCCCAAATTCAGTCTCTAGCAGAACGGTCTTCCCAGAAGGTGGAAGTGAGATTTCCAGAACCCAGACACACAGTGCGCCAGTGAGTCCTTTGTGTGGGGAATGTGTGTGTATGTGGTGTTTAGTAGAACTTTGTAAGATATTTGTTTGACTGGGTTTATATAATGAATTTACACACGTCTTCACTTCCCAAATATGAGCATAATCCAAGATGCAATCTTTAATTTTAAACCTATATATTTATAGA
>NW_024804780.1:0-5045 GCF_019175285.1 Sceloporus undulatus
CCCCCCGCCAGCGCGCCAAGGCAGGAGGCAGGCAGCCACCCACCTCCGCCTCAGCCTCCTCCTCTGCCTCTGCCTCCGCCTCCCGGGCCCGAGGAAGTGCCCAGCGCGGAGGCGCACCAGGTGGAAGAGGTGGTGGGTGGCTGCCTGCCAGTGCCTGCTGCCTTGGCGCATGCGCGTGCACGCGCAAGGAGCACCAAGCCAGGCAGGCACCTCTGCCTCCTCCTCCGCTTGGCGCGGCCTGCAACGGAGGGGAAGAAGGAGGTGCGCCTCCTGCGCGTGCCTGCGCCCCCCTCCCACCTCCCCACCCCCCTCCCCCGCCTCCCCCCGCGCACTGCCTCCTCCTTCGCTTCCTCCACACGGCCGCAGGGCCTGGAATGGAGGAGGATGTGGGTGGCGCGGCCACGCAGGGAGGCAGGGGAAGGTGGGTTGGCGCCGTGCGGGCCCTGAACCAGGGGCTGGGGGCCAAACCAGATCAGGACCGGGAGGGGCCCCCAAAAGCGGGTTTGTCACGGGGCCGCCGGGTTATGGCATCCCTACCTCCAGTTTAAAACCAAAGGACACTACTACACCCACTTGGACCCAGATGAGAGAATTAGATCCGTCAGAAATTGGCTCTCTAGTGAAAGCTATTCAGAAGGACAATAGTGTGCTAATCCCTGTACTCCCAGTAGTGTCCAATACAAGCAGATGGAGCCCATCGATGGAATTGATTGGACTGGCAGAGGATGAAGTGGTCCCTATTGGGTCATCTAGGGTGGAGGATAGTGTTAAGGTGGGAAGTAATGCTCTGCCCGAATGTTGAAGAACTGTCCCAGAAAGGATTGGCTGACCCTTGGTTCATCATCAGCTCTCCAGGCTGACATTCCTTTCATGGAGTATTGCAGGCTGGCATGGAAGAGTTGCAAAGCTATATCAAATTGCATGATATAGGCGGGGTACAGACCGCCGCCAGTACATCCGCGGGGGAGCCGGAGCCTTCAGACGGCCCGACTCCCGCGCGGACCGAAAAAAGAAGCTCCAAAATGGAGCTTCTTTTTTTCGCCGCGTTGCGACGTAGCGAGGCGCCAGGGGCGCGCTCGCTACGTCAGCAGCGGCGCGACGCATACGGACGCTAAGCGTCCGATACGCAAAGATGGCGCCGGCCATGTAGAAGGGCCGGCGCCATCTTGTACGGACGGAGTCCGTACTAGGCCATGGGGCGTCTAAAAGAGACGCCCCTTTTTTAAAATGGGACGTCCTTCGGACGTCCCAAATGGCGGTGCAGAAAGCACCAAAGTGTTACTCTAAGAGACTTGGGAAAGGGGGGAATTGAAGTTAGACGGGTTCACAAGTTATTCACTTAAAGCTGAAGCTAGTGCTAGAGGAGGCCATTCTAAAGGAGGACTCGGCATCTTAGGCGTGTTACAGATGCGCCGAAGTGGCGTGCTAGGGTTGCCTCAGTATGTATTAGGGTTGAGACGCCCCTAACCCTAATACGGACCGAGTTCGTACAAAATGGCGGCGCCCATTCCACACGGGGGGCGCCATCTTGGCGTAGCAGACACGTTGCGTCCGCACGTCGCATGACGCAAATGACACCACGAGTGCACCACTGGCGCCTCGCGGCGTCATAGCTGCGATGCAAAGAGAAGCACCATTTGGGGGCTTCTTATTTGTAGCGTGGAGGAGCCGTGTGGTTTGGATGCTGGGGCTCCTTTGCACTGCAAATGACGGCGGCGGCAGACCGCCCGTTCTGGGCGGTCTGTAACGTGCCTTAGTCTCTATTTTTTTTTTTACTGTTTAATTTTATAGTTGGGAGGGAGGGTTGGGTCGGGGTTTTGTGGGGCTTGTTGTTTTTATTGCTGTGTATTGTATTTTCTTTGTTGTTACCCACCTCGATCCTCAATCAGAAGAGGCGGGATAGAAATAAATATTTATTATTATTCTTATTATTATTACCAAACTCCGAGCCACTCATGTTTATTTCACTTCGTTTGCTAATACTGCAGTATCATTGGTTATTAAGTTTCAAACTAGTTCTATATTATTGATTAATGTTTATCTATCACCACTCCAGGATAAACATCAAAACAAGTACAGATGGATTGAATTACAAAAATTTATTAGTAGAATGTCTTCCTTATATCCCAATGCATCTATAATATTGGCAGGAGATTTCAATGCCAGAACTGGTTAAAATGATGAAGCTCTCTATAACCATTTCGGTGAATTTCCACCTGATGTAGAAAAGGCCCACTTAATTCCTGATAGGCAGTCCAAAGGCCCAATTTGTAATATCTCAGGGCTTTATCTCTCTAGGATGATAAATAGTTTAGATTTAGTTCTATTTAATGGTGGAAAGGAGGGAGATAAGCCTGAAAAATATACATTTTTGACTGGATATGGAGCTTCCACTATTGACTATTTTATTGTGTCCTATAAGCTGTTAAACCTGGTGTTTGGTTTTAAAATTGGTGCGTTGTTTATGCAAATTACAAACCACTGCTGACTACTGAATTGGACATAGGAACACCTAGAGTGAGATGGTCAACCAGGGTGGAAAGTATGGTAACTGCATTGCTTAACACAGAAAATATTCTTAGATTGTGGGAATCTCTCATGTTAGCAAGAGCTCCTGAAGAGATCCTAAAATTATACCAGGAAATAGTTGCAAACATACAAAGGTGCCTGATACATAATAACCCCTTAAAACAGAATCTAGTTTTTCATAGACCTAAACCATGGTTTGACTAAAAGTGTCTGGATATGAAGAATCTATTAATAAGTGAATATAAAAGATATAGGGAATTGAATCTGCCATCCTTACCATCAGACTGTTAAAAAAGAAAGGATAATTAATTAAGTCAAAAAGGAGTTGGTGATGAAAACAAATTGGGAGAAATTATCAATGCAGCAAGGACACATGATTCAATCACTTTCTGGAAGATTGTGTCCAGTTAGATAATAAAGTAGGGTTAACAGACTCATATATTCCTGTTAAAACCTGGGAATCTTATTTTACTAGTTTGTATATTGTAAGACACACTGGACATTGGAATTCAAAAATATCATTACAGAGTCTTCCTGATTGGCCCCCTGTTACCATTCCTGAAATTAATAGGCTTATTTCTAAGATCAAAGAGGGCAAAGCACCAGAGTTTGATAATATCTCCCCCAGAAATGCTTAAAACAAACAGGAATTGGTGGGCCTCAATTCTTGCAATACTTTTTACATGCATTGATTGATTTGGATTAATCCAATATATAAAAAGGTACAAGATCAGATCCAGAAAACTATAGGTCAATTAGTCTATTAAGTGTTATTAGCAAATTGTATGCATACCATTTACTTGAAAAACTATTAACTTGGATGGAGGATGAAAACCTTTTGAAAAATGAGCAAGCAGGTTTTAGACCAGGTCACTCTTCTGGAGATAACTGTATAATTTTACAACACCTTGTTCACAAATATTCAACCAAGCCCAAGGGGGCTCTTTACACATCCTTTATTGACTTTAAGTCTGCCTTTGACATGATTCCCTGAGACAGACTATGGCAGAAATTAGAAACAACCAAAACTGATAAACGTCTGCTGTTTCTGATTAGTAGTCTTTATACGGATACATGTGTAAAAGTCAGATGTAATAGCCTAGGACATCTTACTAAGGCCATTCCATCATCCACAGGTGTCAAACAGCATTGTGTGTTAGCTCTCTCTTTGTTTAACATCTATATTAATTCTCTGGTTGAAAGTTTGTCTGGCTTAAGTTTCCATCCGCCCAATTTAGCAGGTAGACCTCTATCAATTCTCCTTTATGCAGATGACATAGTACTTCTCTCTCTAACTCTTATTGGTATGTGATGATTACTAAAAGCTCTGGGTAATTACTGCCAAGGAGAAGAGCTAGTAATCAATTATAACAAATCTAAAGTCTTAGTGTTTACTCAGAAATGGAGCATGCACAATTGGCAAATAAATGATCAATCAATTGAACAAGTAAGATCCTATAAGTCCCTAGGAGTGATTTTTCAGTCCTCAGGTTCTTGGAAAGCTCAATCTATAAATACCATAGCAAATGCGCAAAGAAGTATCAAATCACTTACATCCTTTTTTTTTTCACTAAAGGAGGCCAGCACATCCCTTCAGCCATCCAGGTTTTTAATATGAAGGCCCTGGCACAGATGTTATATGGGGCGCAGTGGTGTGCTTATACTAATTTTGACTCAATGGAACCTATGCAAAATTTTTGAGATCCATTCTTGTACTTCCAAGGTGTGTGCCTATATTTGGAGACAGGTCAAATGACAGATGAATCACAGGCATGGGTACTTAAGTTTAACCTTTGGCTCAGAATGTTGTTCACCCCAGTAGGATTAGCTCCTTTGATATTGTCTGATGGGTTTCTCTCCAGAGGGAATAAGACTCTGAATGAGAAACTAGTTAAATTTGGTTTTTCACACACCACCATTTTGGCAATGGGATATGAGAAAGCAAAACGGGAAATACACCAACAAATTATATATAATGAGTTGCAACAACATGTAAAAGCAGCCACTGTATGTCCTGATTTCAGAGACAATAGCAATGCTTTTTTGTTAGCTAACCATTTGAGTCTTCTAACCCTTCCAAAACATAGGATAGCATTCACTTTAGCAAAATTTAATGTTTTACCTTTAGCCTTATTGGAAGGGAGATACAATAATATTCCCTATGATCTACACATATGCCCCTGTGGAACAGCTACAGTGGAGACTATAGGTCATGTATTGTTGTATTGTCCTTTTTATTATGGCTATCGCCATATTTTTATTCATTCAATCCTTAGTCGTTTTCCTGGAAAAAATGATGAATTTTACGTATCTTATTTGCTGGCAGACCAGTGCCCAGTAGTAACAACAAGGGTGGCCAGTTTTTGTGCAGCAGCAATGGTCTGTCAGTGTAAGATGGTTTCTTAAAAGTTCATAATATGTTTTAGTCTGTTAAAATTTTATAATAATTTCATACATTTATAATGTTTTTATACTTTTAAGTTTTGTTTTTCTTTTTAATATAATTTTCTATGTGA
>NW_024804781.1:0-5044 GCF_019175285.1 Sceloporus undulatus
TGCCAAAATAAAGCTGCTTCGGGTCTCTTTGGAGGTATGCTATTTAAGTGATGCATGGGTCCTAAGAGTCCGGAGGTCGTGCCGACTGTTTTTAAAATTATACAGTTTTAACGTTATAAAGTCTTATAGTGCAAACCATGCACTGATGGACTATTGCACTATAATTTTTTATTGATTGATTGTATATCCTGCCTTTCTCCCAAAATAGGCAAGAAAAAGGAACGGCAATAGGGAGAGAGCAAGTGGAAAGATGCTGCGTTGAGAATCTGAGTAATGTGGATTTAGCTGTAAAACGTCTCCTTCTCTCAAGAGCATTTACATGATCTCTTGTTTTCCATGCTTCTTTTGGGAAGAGCCATGCAGAAGAGCTTTGGGGAGAAGATGCTCAGTTCTGAGGTCCAGTGCCAGCACTTCAGGCAGTATGTCTTCCAAGAGGAGGCTTTAGAGCCCCGAAAGGTTTGCAGCCAGCTCCACAATCTCTGCTGCCAGTGGCTGAAGCCAGAGAGACACACCAAGGCTGAGATGATGGACCTGGTGATCCTGGAGCAGTTCCTGGCCGTCCTTCCCCCAGAGATGGGGAGCTGGGTTCGAGAGTGTGGAGCGGAGACAACCTCCCAAGCAGTGGCCTTGGCAGAGGCCTTCCTCCTGAGCCAGGCAGAGGAGGAGAAGCCAAAAGAGGAGCAGGTGAGGTTGTTTGATCTGGTCATTTTGAGGGGACATCACTATTTGAAAGGAATTTCGAAAATTCTTGAACAAAGAGAGACTTAATGTAAACAGGAAAATGGGGCATGCAAAGTGAGTTTATAGCACCTTTGGACTAACTGTGAAAGAAGGTGTAAGATAAATAGATTTGAGAATATAGTCCAAGTCTATGAAATCTTATGCTACAATGTCTTTTGCACCATTAGTCTCAAAGGTGCTAGAAGATCTCTTTGCAAATTGATATTTCAGACTTACATAGCTATGGCCTGATACAAGACAGGCCAAAATAAAGCTGCTTCGAGTCACTTTGCAAGTATGCTGTTTAAATGATACATGCGTCCTAAGAGTCCAGAAGCAGCACCAAAGCCACTCTCCAGTCCTAAGGACTTGAATGCAGCTTTGGTGCAGCTTCCAGACTCTTAGGATGCATGCATCATTGAAACACCATACCTCCAAAGTGACCAGAAGCAGCTTTATTTTGACCTGTCTGTATAGGGCCTATGACTCTGAAGAAAAAGGGGTTCTGATCAGAGAATAAGGATATAGCCTGGGTTGGATGGGATGATCTTTTCCTAGAAGACACAGGTGCGTTACAGACCATCTTAAAGCGGGCAGTCTGCCGCCGCCGCCATTAGCTACGCCGAGAAGCCCAGTAGCCAGACCGCGAGGCTTCCCAGCGCAGCTAAAAAGGAGTGTCGAAATGACGCTCCTTTTTGGCCTCTAGAAGTGGTGCCGCAAGGCGCGCACTTGCGGCCCCACTTCCGCTGCACCACGTCCGGACGCTGTGCATCCGAGACGTAAAGATGGTAGCGCCCGTGTGGACGGGCTCCGCACGTACTAGGGACGGGGCCGGTTAGGAAGGTAAGACCCTTCCTAACCCTAGCACGCCCCTTTCTAACCCCAGTACGTGCAGAGCGTGTACTAAATGGCGATTTGTAACGCGCCACAGTTTGCAGCCAGATTGCTAACTGGGGTTGGTTACAGGGAACCCATGACTCCCCTTTTAAGCAGGTTTGGTAGTTAATAATAATAATAATAATAATAATAATAATAATAAAATTTATATTTCCTGCTCTCCCTTGGATCAAGGCGGGATTACACCATTAAAATGATACATAGTACAAAATACAATCAATATTATTGATTTGGTTCCAGGCACAACAACAACAACAACAACAACAACAATAATAATACAGGAGATAACAATTCATTCAGTTATCTCCTGTATCACTCAGTCTGGCTTTCTTCCAGGCTTTTTGAAGGAGCATATTTTCCACATGAGTTTATCCTCATGGTCCTATCTTGTGGGAAAGTGGGATGGAGCCTTCTCAGTGGCTGCCCTTGGGGTCTGGGACTCCCTTCCTGGGAAGCTTAGTGATGTTTTAGTGATGTGTATTTCTATTATTTTAATTGTTCCTATTAGTTTATGTTTTAATGGTTTCAGTTCTGCAGGTAGTTTGTTTTTAACTATAACCTGTCTATGTATTTATTTATCTACAGAAGGGATGATGCCTCCCATGGCATTGTCCTCTTCCTTTCTTTTCCTAATTCTGTCAATATGGTTTTGCACCGGGATGTAAAAATGCCTCAGGTGCATCCAGTGGGTTAAAGAGGAAGTGCTGACTCAGAGGAAGCTGATGCAACTTGAGCAAGGAGATGAGTCCTAACAGTTCCAAACTGCACTGTCACTGTAGAGACATGACAGGAAGTTAGTGAAACACTAGCAGAATCCGAGACTGTGTTTGGGAATGTGAGAAAAAATGCTCCAATATATTGTGTGGAGTTGAGCTGAGTGGATGTCATAACTTTACTGAACTACAAATCCCAAAATGCAGCAGGAGGCAGGCACAGCATTTAAAGTGCCCTAGCCCCGTTTTAAAAATGTAAAGCAAAAAGCTCCTAAGATTAAATGCCTCTTCAGAAGAACCTCAGCAGTCATGAGTGAAACTCTATTCAGGAGCAGGAGTTTGTGTCTCCAGCTCCTTCTAGCCTTTGCAGTGGCCTTTGTTTTCCTGGCTGGCAGTCTTCTGTGTATGGACTCAGTTTTCCTCCAGTGCTAACAAATGTTTCTCTCTTTCTCCTCCCTCCACATTTCTGCTTCTTCTGCAGGACTTGTTTGTGACAGAGATGGCTGAGAAGGAGAAATGTCCTTTTGAATCCAGTCAAAGGCAGAGGCTGAAGTGGATCACGCAGAACAGAGAAGGGATGTCCTCCTCAATGAGTAAGAGCTAAGAGAGTAGTTTCCCCTTTGATTCCTTCTTCTCAAATATGTCTGAAATATCTGGACTCTATCAATTGCAGCAGTTGAGCCATTTTATGTAGCCTAACTATAGCACTTTGGAATTATAGGCATACCCCAAGTTAGCAAAGCCTTTGATAGTGAAGTATATTTTACAAGGATATTTTATACCTCACCAGCCTTCCTGTTCCTCTTCATCCTCTTTGTAGCTAACTTTTAAAAGCAAGGTTGACACTAGGAAGATGGAGAAGGATAGGAGAAGAACAGATTTTCAATATCCAGTTAGAGTAGCATGTCTACAGAAAACAGTGCAATAAAACCTGATGTGGGAAATGGTGTATGCTGCATTTGCACATGTAAGAGGGACTGTAAGTAGAGAGAGGGGATAGAACTAATCCTTCTTTTTTTCTTCCTCCCAGGAGGCAGAATAAGGATCGGGTCTAAGTGTACAAGGACATCTCTTCACCCTGATGGACTCGGAACACCTTCTGGGAGGCTAGATCAGGTAGGGAGCAGGATCTCAAGCGAGCCAACAAAGGGCTAGGCTGGGTGCCTATCTCCCTTTGAAAACTCCCTGGTCCCCACAGAATCTTGTTCTTTTCGTTTGCTTCCATCACATGTTACCACTGTAAGGAGCCTTTGGATGGCATGCTGTAAGCATTTCAATGTTCTTGAGCAACTGGAAAGAATTAATTTTCTCTTTTGCAGGTGACCTTTGAGGAGGTGTCTGTGGATTTTACAGAGGAAGAGTGGGCCCTGCTGGATCCAAGCCAAAAGGCCCTTCGTCGGGAAGTGATGGAGGAGATTCTAGGGGCTCTGTCCTCTTTGAGTAAGGCTCCTTCTTTCTTGGGATTGTACAGTTTAGAAGTCCTGAAAACTAACCCTGAGCATTTTTCAGTCTTGATAGATTAAAGCAGACTGAGTGGTTTTTTTCAGCTTTGTTTATTTCTCTGGCCTCTCTTCCCAAAAAGCTCTTCAGTAGCAGATCTTGGTCAAGGTCACAGTGGATGATGTGAGGTCCAGTTGGACTCCTGAGCTTGGACCACTGGATGGTATATTGGGGGTTTCACTAGCTGTATCCCCCACTGCAAGGGCCTGGTTTGCTTCCTCCAAATCCTGCTGTGGCCCCATCCAAGCACCATTAAAAATGAAATGAAAGATTAGATTGTTAAGGGCAAGTGAGAAGGTGGAAGGAGAAATCAGCCACATCTTGCTTCCTTGCTACCACTTGGTCCTGTTCCTTCCACTGAATCCTCTAAAAATGGATACAGAGGGAGAGCCTTCCAAGGAGGGGAAGGGGGAACTGGAGGAAGTAACTGCCTTTACTTTCCCAGACCTTCCTGCCAATAGACAGAGAAAGCTAAGCCCTGGTGTGGCCACTGGGGCTAGTTAGCATATAGTGATGCGTAGGTGAACCTGCCATAAAGTTTCTCATCAGTGTTTGTTCAAAGGCAGTTTGTCATTGCCTTTCTCAGAGGCTGGGAAGGTGTGACCTTCCCAAAGCCACTCAGTTAATTTGTACCCTGGACTCTAGGAATCTTAGTACAATCTTGCAACACTCCAACTACTACATGCTGGTTCTCCTTTGGCCCCTTTAGATAGCAAGGAATCCCATGCTCTCAGTAGAAGAAAAATTTTGGGGACTGACTAAATAAAACTGAACCAGATAATGAAGGTACAGTTGCACCTCCTCATCCACAGATTCTTTATCCATGGATTCAACTGTCCATATCTTGAGAATATTGAAAAACATATAAATTCCAAAGTATAAACCTTGCCAATTATCTTAGAGGCATCATTTTACTCTACTATTGTATTTAATAGGACATATTTAATAGGAAGATAGTAATAGTCCTCTGTACCTATTTTGTTTTCTGAATATTTTAGGATTAGAAATTCCAAACATTTTCAAAAAAATTGTTAGAACACTAGTACAGTCAGCCCTTGGTATCTGAGGGGGTTCCATTCTGAACATCCCCCCAACACACATGAATGGCAAAAAACACAGGACCTCAAGTCTCATTCTTCCCAATTGTACATAGACCTCATGTGTGCACCGCCACTGGGGAGAATGGGGTGGGTACATCTATGGATGCTTGAATC
>NW_024804782.1:0-5043 GCF_019175285.1 Sceloporus undulatus
ACACGTGACGAAGGTGCCTCAAAGGCTTCTAAAGGCTTCTAAAAACAGATCAAAGCGGCTAACAGTAAAAGCACTGGTAAAACACAGTAACAACTTGTCATTGTTGGCTCCCAAACCCTCCCAATTCCTCCCATCCACAATAAAATATAATTAGTTCTTAAACAATTATTAAAACAATTATTAAAAATAGGGCAGAAGCAGTTAGAGCAGTTGCTGAACAATTCAATTAATAAGAGATTGCTGGAATGCTAATCTGGAAAGAGATAGGTCTTGATGAGCTTTTTAAAGCCTTAAAGACTGGTGATATATCGGATCTCTTCTGGAGGCTGTTCCATAACTTGGGAGAAGGTCCTTTGTGTAACTGCAGAGAGCCTTGTTATTGCTGGCTGCAGTAAGTTTTTACTAGAGGACCTCAAAGTGTGGGGCAGATTGTATGGGAGAAGGCGATCCCGTAAGTAAGATGGACCCAAGCCATGGAGGGCTTTAAAGGTTATAACCAAGACCTTGTACTGTCCCAGGAAATTAATGAGCAGCCATTACAGGTGTGATATGGACACCTCTAGATATTCCAGTGACCACTCTGGCTGCCATATTTTGGATTAGTTGAAGTTTCCGGACTAAGTGCAAGGGTAGCCCTATGTAGAGCTCATTGCGGAAGTCAAGGCATGAGGTTACCAGCACATGCATCATAGTTTTCATGTCCTCAGGTTCCAGGAAGAGGCGCAGTTGGCGTATCAACCAAAGCTGATAACAGTCACTCCTTGCTGTCGTACTTATCTGAGCTGACATCTGGAGCGAAAGATTCAGGAACACCCCCAAACTGCAAACATAGTCCTTTAGGGGAAATGCAACCGCTTCCAGGACCAGTTGGCAAACCTCCATACCTGGATTAGGACCTCCAACAAGCAGCACCTCCATTTCATCTGGATTCAGTTTCAATCTGTTTTTCCTCATCCAGCCCATTACTGTCCCAAGACATTCATTCAGAGGGGAGATGCCTTCCTTAGTTGACGCTGAGATATATCTTGGTGTCATGAGGATACTGATAGCATCCTACCCCATGCCTCTGGATGATCTCTCGCAGCGGTTTCATGTAGATGTTAAACAGCATTAAAAGAAAGCATCCTTAAAGTTATGCATAGATGGTACCTGACACCATGACAACTTGCACGCCTTACTAAGAGCTCCACCTCGTTCTGTTGGAGAGAATGTAATACTAGAGGTACCTTCCTGCAGATGTGGTATGATTGTTCAAGTGTATTTGCATTTTGGCATTCAGTTGTTAACTTAGTTTTAGAAATCAGTGATCAAAAGATTGTCCCTTCTCCAGAACTTTTATTGCTTTAAGTGTTTCTTAATGAAAACAAGACATTACACAATGAAGATATTGTTGCATTTTTGTTGGCATTGGCCAGGATTGAAATTGCCAGGGCTGGGAAAACTGGAAAGGTCAATATGACTGATTGGCGGTCTCGATTTTGGTATTTTTGGTTTATGGAAAAGCTCACTGATCAATCTAGAAAGTTTTGGGGTGGACTCTTCCTCTGCCTTTTGAAGAACGATGGTCCCCACTTATATCTTATCTCAACAGCATTGGAGCAGAAGTGGGCCTTCCTTTGTAATAGGATTCCCTTTCGATGACTGAACTGGTGCAAAGAAGGCATCTCTATCTTCTGAGTTCATCCCTCTTTTTATGTAATGTTGCTGTTTTACATCCTATGTGACCTTGAATTTTCTAAGATGGTTTTTAAGGTTTAAGAAAAAACAGCATTAGTGACAGGATGATGCCCCAAGGAACGCCAGATTTAAGCTCCCTTTTAGAGGAGCAACTGTCCCCAAGCATCTCCATCTGCTTGAGAGATAGGACCAGAATTACTGCAACACATTGCCCTTGATCCCCAATTCCCTCAGGCTTTCCATAAGGATTCCATGGTTGATGGTATCGAAGGCCTCTGAGAGATCCAAAAGCATCAACAGGATCACACTTCATATGTCAAAGCTCAAGCAAAGATAATTTACTAAGGCGACCATAACAGTTTCGAATCCATATACCATCCAGAAGCCAATTTGAAATGGGTCCAGATAATCCGTTTCATCCAAGACTCCTTGGAGTTGAAGAGCAACTGCCCTCTCAATCATGTTGTTTAGAAATAGAAGATGGGAGACCGGTCTGTAATTGTTCGTGTCAAAGGGATCTAGGGAGGGCTTTCCCATAAACGGCCGTAACTCTGCTTCTTTTAAGCATGATGGAAAATAGCCCTACTGAAGAGATGCATCTATGATATATCTCAGGTGAGTCCCAAGTGCATCTCTTCCTTGGCTGACCAGCTATGAAGGGCAAGGGTCCAGAGGGCAAGTTGTCTTCTTCTCATTTCCAAGGAGCTTGACCACCTCCTTAGTACTCACAGATTGAAATTGATCCAGTATGATCTCATTCACAGAGTCACTGGACACTTGCCCTATGGCCTCTGCAATAATGCTGGCATCCAAGTCAGGTCTTATCATTTAAAGCAGGAGTCCTCAAACTCTGGCCCTCCAGATGTTTTGGACTTCAGCTCCCAGAATCCCAGATCATTGGCCAAGCTGTCAGGGAAGGCATTATGAGGAAAGAAGGAAATTTGCATGTGGATGATGATTGGCTGAGGACAAAGAGGAAGGAGGAGCCTTTGTGGGGCTCTGGAAGTCTATTCAGATTGACTGTAGACTACTGAGGTAGGAAGGAAATTTGCATGTGGATGGTGATTGGCTGAGGCTTCTGGGAGATGAAGTCCAAAACACATGGAGGGCTGGAGTTTGAGGCCCCCTGATTTAAAGCATGACAGTCAGCTGTGATAGCTCTTACAATGGGTCCTGGGGGGTGGGTACATCAGTCTGGTCCAGGATACCCCCACCTCACTTCAATAGTCCCATTATGCTTCTCTTCCCTTGGCACTTTGCTTCCTTCCTTCCTTCCTTCCTTCTCTTCCTTTCACCTCCAGCCAGCCAGGCGGAGAGCTGAGCCAATCCAGAAGCAACCCTTCTCTCCCTCAATTCCTCCAGGGGCCAAGGAAGGCAGCAGAGGCAAGGCAGCAGTGAGAGGGGCATGGCCAGGACTGTAGATCCCCCCTCCCCGAGGCCAGAGGACGCCAGCCAGGAGACAGCCTTCTCCCTTAACATCCCTGGCTCCCAGTGGCAGGGATGCAGTAGTGAATGGTGGGTGAGGCTGTGGGTGCCACTTTAAAGGGTCCCTTCAGTCTGCCCTGGAAACAACCTTCACCCATCCGAAGACAGATGATGCCAACTGGAGGGTACCTGTTTCCTTGTGTACTTTCATTTCATATGTACTTGGACAGATCTGTGGTGGGACACTTGGAGAGAGATGGGCATGGGCAAGGAGAATATGATTCAGATGGCGAATTGGGGGGGAGAGATATTGACTGTGGAGCGGCTATACAAGATGTGCATGGTGTGCTAACAGGGTGAAATGTCGTTAGAGCGGAAGGAGAGATGGATGTTTAATATCTATCTCCCCTTCCATTCACCCTGCTATCCCAAAAGAGCTGGAGAGCATACCAAACCAGCCACAGAACCTTTCCCTGCTCTTGTATAATGCCAGGTCAGTCAAAAATACAACACAGATAGTCCATGATCTCCTACTGGACGAAGAGGCTGACCTGGCTTGTTTCACGGAAACCTGGCTGGGTGATGAGAGCTCAGCCACCTGGGCTCGGGCCTGACCAGCCGAGTTCTCCATCAGTGAGCAGGTAAGGGGACATCACTTTGCTCCATGAAGACAAACCAGGATACCTATCCGTAAGATGGACCACATCAAATGTATTTGCCTCAGCTTAAAGACTAGGGAAAGTCTGGGGATTCTGTTGGTTGAATGTCCACCCCGTTGCTTAACAGACTCCCTAGCGGAACAGACACAACTGGTCTTGAAGCTGCTGCTGGAGTTGTCTAGGCTTTTAGTCCTGGGCGACTTCAACATCCCCCTCGAGGCTGGTTTAACAAACGTATCTGGTGCAGATCGGGAGTCCATGGTCAGCATGACAAACATGGGCCTTTCCCAGATAGTCTCTGAGCCCACGCACTGTGCAGGTCATACTCTTGATGTTTATCACACTATACTCTTATAGTGCTACTATTCCACTTTGACTGCTCTAGCTGCCTCCTGTTGCATTCTGGGATTTGCAGTTTTAAGGAGGGGTATTTAGAAGCTTTGGTCAATACTTGGAACAATGGTCTGACCAGAGCTATAGACACTATCGCTCCCAAATGCCCCTTCCAACCCGCTTCAATCATAATTCATGGTATACTAAAGATCTCAAAATAATGAAGGAACAATGGCTAGAGCGCCACTGGCAGAAATATCGACTCATACCTGATAAGGTTTTTTTTTAAATCCTATGCAGTGGCAATAGATGCAGCTAAGAAGTCCTTGTACTCTGCATCTATTGCGTCTGCAAAGTCTCGTCCTGCAGAGCTATTCAGGGTGGTAAGGGACTTGACTCAAATGCCCCCTTTATTATAACTCTTTAATAGAACCTACAAAAGCCTGCTGTGATGCTTTTAATAACTACTTCGCAGACAAAATCTCTCAGATAAGAGACGATTTGGATGCCGGCCTTATGACAGAGGCGACAGGAGAGGTATCCAGAGCCTCTGCCTATACTGTTCTTCTGGATCAATTTGAGTCAGTTAGTACAGAGGATGTAGACAAGCTCCTTGGGAGTATGAAAAAGAAGACTTGCTCTCACAATCCTTGCCCGTCTTGGCTGGCCGTCCAGGGGGGAGATACCATCAAGATGCTACTTAAGAAATATAATTTATGCACTTTCAGGGAAGGCTGTCTTCCATCTTGCCTCAAAGAGGCGGTGGTTAAACCACTTCTAAAAAAGCCTTCCCTTGACCCCCTGGACAGAAACAATTAGATCCATTTCAAACCGGATTTAAGGCAGGTTACAGAGTTGAGACCGCCATGGTCGCCTCAGTCGATAATCTCCATTTGGGCGTCGATAGCTCTTTGAAAGGGGGAAGTGGGATCCTGCTGGTGCTCACAGG
>NW_024804783.1:0-3722 GCF_019175285.1 Sceloporus undulatus
CATGTAAAAACAATGTGTTACATATCAAATCCAATTAAAATTTATCATCCTCCCAACCTCCCATCCCAAATTATAAAACAAAATTAAATAAATGACAATATAAAACGTTATAATGATAAAATCAACAGAGTTGGGGGAAAGAGGAAAGGACTCTATAGTAGGAGAGAGAAGATGCCATTGTGCTTAAGGAAGGGAGGCTAATTTGGAAAGGCTTGCCAGAAGAGATCTGTCTTAGACCCCTAGGTTGGTGGGGGAAAGCCTGCTGTAGTTATGTTCACTGTCAATGTGATTAGAAGTTTGCAAGTAGTAGGAGATTCTCACACAAGAAATCCAAAACAGGATTTTCCTGTACTTGAAAAGCTGCAGGAGAAGCCCTGGTTGGATACAGGCTCCCTACTGCCTGGGCTCCCAGCTGTGCAATAAGATCTGTTCCAGATGGTTACAGTCCGTGTCTATTCTGGCACGGATTACCTGTGTGATAATCTCCATAGAGCCTGGTGGTTGTGTGCCTTCAAGTCATTTCCAATTTAGGACGAACCTATGACAAACATATTACAAGGTTTTCATGGCAAGAGTCGTTCAGAGGGAGTTTATCTTTGCCTTCCTCTGAGGTGGAGAAAATATGACTTGCCCAAGGTTATCCAATGGGTGGGTTTCCATGGCAGAGTGGAGATTTGAACCCTGGTCAACCAAATGATTACACAATGCTAGCTCAAGAGCTGGGTAGTTCCTGTCAAAATAGTCCACTGTTTTGAGGCGGTGAGAGAGATCCTTAAGCTCTTAAGCCCTGCTCCAACCAGAGGGCACTCCTGCTAGGCCATGACATCTCCAGTAGGTTGCATGACCCTAATGAGGCCAACCTAAGCATCAATTGGAAATTGACCAATTGGCCAGTTTTGCCTTTGTAGGACTTAGGATCTAAAACCTCTTCCCATTGGCCTGTGGTGGTGGAGTGAGTTCATAGAGTGATCACGTGACTGACTTTGGAGTTGGGGGCATGTGAAAAATACTAAAAATGTAATTAGTATTTGCAAGTAGAAGGTGAGCAACAACAACTCCCACACAAACACCACCTACACACAGGATCTAGGAGACAGGGTAAGAAAGGCCTACTGTAATACTCATGTATAAATCTAGAAATTTTTGTCAAAAAACCAGCCCAAAAAAACCTGGGTCAACTTATCCATGGGTCACAGGCGGGTTTAAAAAAGGGGTGTCTCTTCTAGACTCCCCTGTCCCTAGTACGGACTCTGTCCGTACAATATGGCGCTGGCCCTTCTACATGGCCGGCGCCATATTGACGTATCGGACGCTGAGCGTCCGAAAGTCATGCAGCGCTAATGACTCATTTTCTCCTTCCTTCCTTCCTGGCTTTTGTGACCCCATTTCCTAATTTTAGCCCCCACATAACTGGGCGAGAATGTGAAAGATGTTCCTGCTCATGAAACAGGGGTCTTGGATTTGTACTGACTCCACAAGATAACTTCCACACCCCCAAAGCTTTTCCTTCCTTCCTTCCTTCCTTCCTTCCCTTTCTCCCCAACCACAGATTTTTGCTCTGGAAAGGAGATCTCTTCCTATCATGTGTAATGGGCCCTTGGTATCAATTGGGGTTTGGTTCCAGGACCTCTCTGTGGATACCAAAATCCATGGATGCCCAAGTCCCATTAAATACAGTGGCATTGTAAAATGAGGTCCCTTATTTAAAATGCAGCAAGGTTTGCTTTTTGGAATTTATATTTTATTTGAATATTTTCAATATTTTCAATCTGTGGACATGGACAGCCAACTGTAATCTTCACCCTTCCTCCCACCTTTAGCAACACATATTCCAGAGAAAGTGACCATCTGGCTTCTGTGCTTATCTTTCTACCAGTGCTGCCAAAGGAGCATGGAAAGGAATGGAAATTTGGGAGTTGGGTGTGTTTTCCAAGAGAGCCCATGAGAGCAGGAACAGACAGGAAAAAAAATACAACCTCCAGAAGCTACCTTAGATATTGAACTGCAGAGATGCCTGCAGCATTCTCTGCCTTGTTTGTCAGCTAATGTGTCTTATGAAAATGAAGATGGATGGAGCTGTAGCTTACGTTTGTGCTTTCTCCTACAAGACTTGTGAACAAATGTTGAGCCTCTGATATGAAGGTTCACTGCTTAATAGCATGGTATCACAAATCTCCATCCCTCTCAATTCCCTCCCCTGAGAAGTGGCTTCTTCAATGTCCTAAATGGCCTTTATTTGCTGACCTCCTCAGTGACCTACGTTGGAGTGTAATAATTCTTGTGGCCCTAAGCAATTGTGTGAATAACACAGGCAGAAGATTAAGCCAGCGTCTAATAACAGCAGGTGTTCTCAGCTCAAGTCTATCCCCTGTATGAGAACAGGAACTGCATTATCGATGATGACTTTGATTAAAGTGGGATTATTGTTGCTCACCTTAGGGGTGCAATAAATGTCAAGGAAGACTGAATAGGCTGCATAAAAGTCAATAAGAAGGTTCTCTCCCTTTGTCAGATAATCCAAATTATTTTGTTAATATCAAAATTGAAGTTATTAAAATGCCACTTATTAAACTAGCAATCAGTGTCCAGGACGACTGATTGATCTTCCTTTCATCATTCTTAGTTAGAATTACGAAAAGATCACAGTTTAGAAATGAATTAATAACAAATGACCCAGTAGACCAGAAGAATATCATTGCAGGGGATGAAATAACATCTGTGCTTTATTACCAACAGTAACACTCTGGGTGACAAGAGCCGCTTTTAATAAATTATTTCACAGTTTGCAGCAACTATTTCAGTTATTCTGGAATTAATTTCCTTCCTTCCTTCCTTCCTTCCTTCCTTCCTTCCTTCCTTCCTCTGTTGCCCAGGCAGATTTCCAGCTTATGGTTTCTCTAGAGGGGATTTGCCATTGCCATCCTCTGAAGCTGAGAGAGTGTGATTTGCTCAAGGTCACCCTTCTTACTTATGTATTTATAGAATGATTCAATTTGCATTGGGAATTTAGGGGCTATACAGACTAGCGGGAAAGGCTGGCCTGGGACCAGAGTAGAAGCATGGCATCCACATGATGCATGCCCTGACTCTGTCCCCAGGCCAGCATGATCCCGCGCACCGCACTACACAGCACACAGCACTCCTTTGGCACTGTGCCTACATGACACAGTGCCAAAAGAGCACAGAAAAGCCACGCCGGCGGCTTCAGTGCCCTTTCTGGGACACAAAAAGGAGCAGCTCCTTTTTGTGCCACAGAAATAGGGGCCACGGCATATAGTTGCCACAGCCCCAATTTGATGCTAAAAGGGGCGGTCTGTTGAGCCCCTTAGTGTGCTTGCATTCCTCCCTTGAACTTTGCAATATGACAGACTTTTGTTTTTCATACAAATTTTATATAATAAAAGAACACACAGAGAGGACTATTGTTAGAATACAATCATTTTTTGAGGCAGATTGCGAAATAACATCTTCACAGGCCTTCAATAACCCAGGGGCACCAACCATATGTTTATGAGCAGAAGCCCTCTTCAGACCTGGATGTTTCATGTGGCAAGGCTGAGAATCTATGGAGCACCATGGGCATGGAGACTACAGGTTGAGCTAGCCTGTGTGACCCCACTTCCTAATTTTAATCCCCATATGATCGGAGAGCCAGTGTGGTATAGTGGTATGAGTGTTGGGCTAAGATTCTGGTGATCAGGGCTCGATTCCCTGCTTGAACA
>NW_024804783.1:3732-5043 GCF_019175285.1 Sceloporus undulatus
TATTATTATTATTATTATTATTATTATTATTATTATTATTATTATTATTATTATCATCATCATCATCATCATCATTTTAAAAATAATAAATTATTTTTATTATTTTAAAAATAATAAATTATTATTATTATGGGAGATGGAGTTTATTGTGGGGTCTTTGGCTCAAGGCTATGGAATTCTGGGAGTTGGAGTTTGTTGCTTCCCCCAACTGCAGATGGCCTCCTCCGTTGCTCCCATCTCTCCCCCCAGCCTCTTGTTTCATTCCCTTCATCCCTGTCAGCTACATCCAAACATGCCCTTCGTTCTTGAAGGAGCACCGGAAGCAAATGGAGCAAAATTACAGCACAGCATAATGGGAAATGTGGGACCTTGGAGATTTGGGGGAGTGTACCAGGACAGAAGCAGAGTTGCATTCCGCACCAGACCATTTCATAGTGAAACTGAAGTGAGCTTAGAAGTAATTTTTGTGAATTCGCTTGTTACCAAATTCACCAAAATGAGGAGTCACTTTGGATTGACTGTGGAAGCAACTCGGCACAACCCCCCCAATAGAAAGCAATCACGTAAGATAATACATCACGTTTTAGCATAAATTTGCATGTTTGGACCCGCAGTCATGTTGGAACAGAGCTGCAAACAGAGCTGCAAACGTGATAAGGCCCACTGATATAAAATCAGTGTTACGTGCTCTAATCACTTTGTCTTCACAAGCAGCCAGGCAGCTGTATCCCACATTAACCAAAATGTCTGAATTTTATCATAATGGGTTGAATAGTGCATCCTCCAATGAAGGATGCATCAGCACTGCAGAAATAATCCAGTTTGACACCACTATCATGGTTTAATACTATGGAATTCTGGGATGAAACATTTACCCTTCTCCTTCAGAGAGTTCTGGTGCCCCAACAAACGACAAAACCCAGAGTTCCATAGCACTGAGCCATGGCAGTTAAAGTGGTGTCAAACAGTGCAAATGCAGCCTAGGAAGTATGGGAATTTTTTCAGTATTCTCATGTGCGTCAGGATATAATGGCACGAGTCGAAACCAAGCCCAGTACCGATCTTGTCAAAGATAGACCCATGAAATGTCAAAAGACATTTTATGTATAATTGTCATGGGCCGAAACTGGTTTGTTTTCAGAAAGATGTTTTATATATGAGCAGAGGCTCATGGGTCATTTTTTCAGCTCCAACTATCTTAAAGCATTTGCGTTCATTTTTCAGTGTTCATATCCCTGCCTCACGTGAGACTCAAGGTTCTCCAACCCCAGTCTTGTGTAAACAAGACATTTTATAGCATCTCTGACTGCT
>NW_024804784.1:0-5041 GCF_019175285.1 Sceloporus undulatus
ACAATACTCACACACACTTTCCTTCCACTGGACATTGATCAGTTGTCATCAAAGGCTGAGGATGACATCATTGCCGCGCGTTTGGTGCCAACAAAATTATGGTGAATGCCAAGGATCCTTATATTTTTCTTCTATCTGGCTTTTGGCTGCTGAAGTCTTGCAATATTGCAGCCCATTACTCAACTTCTCCTTTTCGGGAGGAGACAGCTGTTCAAACAGTCCACACTGTTCAAAGGCAGGTCGTTCTGTTCAAATTAGTTCATTGTCCTGTCAGTTCCTCTTTATTGCGACTCAGGAGAAAAAGCACTTTCCTGGTCATAGTTCGACACACCTAAACATCTCCCCGCTTCAGCTTCCAAATTCCTCAGCCTTTCCTCATCTCAGTTGCCAAATCCCTCCTTCACATCAATGCTCTGCGCAGAACAATCTTGTTTAGTTCTTTAGCTTGTTTTAAAACACCATTCCTTGGTTCTTTGGTTCTTCAGCTCTGGGTTTAAGTCAGAACTCACACATTTGTCTTACATCTTTAACTTGGACATCATCCACTTCATAAGGTCCTTTCATTCCTTTATGTCTTCCTCCATTCGATAAATGTCTACCTGGGGTTCTTCTGTCCTGGGGCAGCTATCAAGCGACTCCCCCATTGCCAGGTCCCAGGGCTGTCTCTCTGCCCCCCAATGGCCTTCCTTTCCCCAGTCTGGGGCCGGAAACCCAAATCCTCCAGTGGTGGCCTGGATCGTGTGAGCTTCAGGAGGTTTCCCAGTCTTGGGCTTGGCCCTAGTTCCTCTGAAGAAGGCACCTGCTCCTCCACCACCAGCATCTCCAGAACCACCGGGTTCCCCAAGAACGCTTCTTGTTCCTGGGTCTCCATTGGAGTTAAGACTCTGAGACTTTGCAAATGGTGAGATCTGGAGTCAGTCCTGTGCTCAAAAAATAAAACCCATTTGAAACAAAAGAAGCTTTATTGATGAATCCAGGCAGAAACATCCATTAACACCTGTTTGCAAAGTCTGAAGTCCAAAGGAACTTGCTCAACCTTCTCTAATCGAGCCCCCAATTCCCAACCTAAAGCAACACAAGCGGAGGGTGCATAGATACCAAGGTTGTCTATACTTCCCTTCCCTTCTCCCAGACAGCCTCACCTTGAAGAGCGGTGTTCCCAAGCCAGCTTCACTCCTCCTTGAGAACCAGTCTCCAGCTGCAGCCGCAGCCCTTCTCCAAACGCCCTCCTTCATCTAAAAGCCACACCGTCTGTCCTTCTAATTTCCCAGTACATGCTTTCTATAACCCATCACACTACACTACCTAGTATGAACTACAACTATAACTCCTACTTTAATAACCAAACCCTAATATTTTACTCTTTATGACAGAACCTTTATACACTGTTTCTGACATGCAATGAATGGGCCAGTCTCAATCCTTCAGGTAAAGAGCACCACCCTAGTCACAATGGTCCAATCTCATTGCTGCAGCAAGGAGCTAGCTGAGGTCGCAATGGCCATCTCATTCAGGTAAGGAGCACCAGCCTAAAATCACAATATGTCATGAATACTTTTATTCATGCATTTATTCATTTGGGATTCATGCCATAAAGGTTATAGGTTTAGGTTAGAGTTAAGATAGATGGGATTTATGGTGGGTTAAAATAATATGTTTTAATATGTGCTATAATAGAAGATACTAGAAAGAGGCAGGGAGATCATGGTTAAAGAATGGGATTGTTTGCTAGGATTGGAATGTGCAGGAATCACGCTTCTAACAGAGGCTTGAGTTTAAAAGACTGGTCTCTGTAAAAGGAGGGGGAACCTAGAGAGTTACAGTGGTGCCTCGGGTTACGAAATTAATTCGTAACGCGGCCGCTTTCGTAACCCGAACAGCCTTCGTAAGCCGAAATGCCATAGGCGCTAATGGGGAAAAGCCGCGATTCCGTGCGAAAAAGCCGAAAAAAGCACCAAAAGTTTTTTCGTAACCCGAAAAAACATTCGTAACCCGAAACAATAATTCCCTATGGGATTTTTTCGTATCCCGAAAATTTCGTAACCTGGGTATTTCGTATCCCGAGGTACCACTGTATTGGTATTTTTATATTGTATTATGTTGTTATGTGTTTATGCTTATTATATTTTTATATGGTATCATATTAGATTGGGATTGATGGGGTTTCAATATATATATATATATATATATATATATATATGTAGACAAGCCATAATGTTAATTAAACTGTTGTGTGGCTGAATTCTGTGGTCCAAGACATATGAGAGCTTAATTGTCTTTAGAAACGCTGCAGAATCCCGGATGGGAAGACATTGCGCAGAAAAGGGCGGGAGAATGCTCTGTGGGAAAGGGCTATCCAATTAATTAGCTTTATTGGTTAATGGGGTGAGGTTAATTGATATGGTTATAAAAGTAATATATCTATACTTTCTTTCATTCCTGACAAAAAAAAAGTCACTTCTATTGCCTGTATCTTCTTCAATAAAAGCTCTTCCTTTTTCAAAGTACTGCCTTTTGTGTTGCAAGAGGGGCTGCAATTAGGACCCTGACAGATATCTCTCTCCCCTTCTATTCACCCTGCTATCCCAAAAGGGCTGGAGAGCATACCCAACCAACCACAGAACCTTCCCCTGCTCTTGTGTTATACCAGGTCAGTCAAAAATACAACGCAGATAGTCCAGGATCTCCTGGACGAAGAGGCTAACCTGGCTTGTTTCACGGAGACCTTGCTAGGTGATGAAAGCTCAACCAACTGGGATCGGGCCTTACCAGCCGGGTTCTCCGTCAGAGAGCAGGTAAAGGGAATGTCACGTTGGTCCATAAAGACAGTCTTGCTTTGCTCAGAATACCTATCCGTAAGATGGACCACATTGAATGTATTTATTTCAGCTTAAAGACTAGGAAAAGTCTGGGGATTTTGTTGGTTTACCATCCGCCCCGTTCCTTAACAGACTCCCTAGCGGAGCTGACATCTGGTCTTTGAGCAGCTGCTGGATTCGCCTAGGCTTTTAAGTCTTGGGTGTCCGCAACATCCCCCGCGATGGCCCTCCTCAGCATTCACAGGGATTGCCAGGGCCTAGATGCTGCTGCTTATTCCGCTGGCGGCCTTTGCGGGAAAGGAAGGTATGCTCTGCGAGTTCAGCGGCCTCTCCTTCCTTCCCTCCTTTCTTCCTTTGAGGAGACTGCATGGAGCCCAAGGTGCAGAGCTGGACTCAGGAGGGAAAGGCAGGAAAGGAAGGTTCTAGTTTGGAAATATAGCTCTCTCTGTGTATATTGTATGCATGTGTGTGTGTGTGTTTGCCTCTGCTGTTCTTATGGCTGGGAATGGAGCTGAGGACGGAGGAGAGAAGAAAGGGTCAGTTTGGGCAAATGCAGAACTTCTGTGCATCAAAGAGTCCAATGTGTTGAAATAGCAAAGAAATTTATTGAGAACACATAGAAATTCAGTGTTTAAGACAGAACTGCCACTCCAATCCAAACAATACATTAAAACCCCAAAATTAAAACATCACCCTCTTCCAAACCTAGCCATAACCTCCAATTCCCACAATCTATGCCCCACAGGTAACAAGGCCACCATTTCCATTCCCACAAACTAGCCCTTTATGTCAATACCTGCCCCCCAACATCCCCCACATTGCAAAAGTTATCATTCTCATAACTATTCTACACATCTATAACAAATCCCAGCCCCCGAACTACCTAACCTATACTACGACCCACAATCTCCAGCCAAATTTACATCCCAAAATAATTATCTATACTATTAGCAATTAAAACTTTAAAATTAGAAAATACAACTTTAAAACACAAACAGACATATCGACACACAAAGCTTACAAACAAAAACACAAGGCCCTTTTCTTGGCACCACTGGATTGAAAATATATTTTTTGTATTCATTATTGACTAAAATAATGTTAATTCACTACTGGGATTTGTGTGGATTCTCTCTTGTGTGGATTCTCTTGTGTGTTACTAGGTGTGACTGCCGAGAAAAACCTTTCCCACAATGCTGGCATTTGTATGGCTTCTCTCCTGTGTGGACTCTCTGATGTGTCACTAGGTGTGACTTCAAATAAAAACATTTTCCACAATGGTGGCATTTGTGTGGCTTCTCTCCTGTGTGGACTCTCTGGTGTGTCATTAGGACTGACTTGTAAGCAAAATTTTTCCCACAATGCTGACATTTATGTGACTTCTTTCTTGTGTGGACTCTCTCATGACTGACAAGTGATTCTGTAAACAAAGAAAATGACAGACAAGACAATCTCAGCGTTAAGAGAAGAAGGTGTCACTCCAAGATTTAGCCCCACGTTCACCCCTCCCTATTTCAGATTAGATTAATAAAGTTGGTGTGAGTGACCTGAGCATGACCCTGTTCTGGATGCTCCCAAATCCATATAATGATTGTATTATTACTCATAGGAGCGACCAAAGAAGAGATTAAGGGAACTTTGATGAGGGAATCAGTGGAAGCAGATTGTCAAAGGACTGTTGAAAAAATATTCCATTAACCATGTGCAAAAATACTTTGATTGACAGGTGGCATCTTATCCTGTGAGACTCCCATAGAGTCCTGAGTCAGAGCCCAAGTAAACTGCAGAGGATGCTTTATGCTATTTGGCTCCAGGAGATGACTCACGATCAATACAGTATACAGCTCACATGCAGATTGGTGTGGATTGGAGTTGTGTGTACAAGAGATGGTGAAGTTGATGGAAGGCAGAGTAGAGCTTGCAAATATTTGTATTATTTTGCAACTCAAGATAGAGAAGCTCCAAGGATTTAAATGAAACGAATTGTGTTTCTGATTTATTTTTAAGTGAAAAGTGGCCAGTGCATTGCCAATATCTATGTCTGGATATTAGTTTCCATACTCTGCTGTGTTATTCTTGAGCTGCATCTAGGAGTGTGACCCTCAGATTGCGCTGTATATTGGCTTGTGAACGCAATAGGAATTCAGAGCCAAGAAGGACCTGAGTGACAGTGTGCTAATCCTTTTTTGTCTGAGATATTTCCACCAAGCACCCATTGCATT
>NW_024804785.1:0-5041 GCF_019175285.1 Sceloporus undulatus
TGTACTGTTAAGATCCTAAACATGCTTACTAGGTAAGTGCATGAAACAGACAGGAAGGGGAGGAGGAAAAATTTGGCAGGACCTTCAAGATCCTATAAAATTTAGGGCAAGGGTCATGGCCTGAATCTTTCTGATTCAATTACATTCCACACCACTCCCACAACTAAGTAAATATGCTTTATACCTGAACATTATATCGCTCTGTACTGCATCCAAAGAAATGGGGTTATATCCAGCATCTAGGAAAGCTCATGTGAAAATAAAACCAGTTAAATTTAAAAGTGCTGCCATGTTTCTCCACTCTCCCTCCCTCCTTCCTTCCTTCTTTTTATGCTGCAAGAGAGTAACACGGCTACTTCTGCCTTAAAATGCCTAAAGTATAATTAACATTTCATGAAACCTGTAGGGTGCAGAAATTTGTACTTCATCAAGTTTCATGTAGAGTTTGCAGGCAAGTTCCAACTTCACTAACTGCATCTGATGAATGCCATGCGCTGCAATGAACTTCATTCGATTGTCTACAAAAGCTGAAACCACTATAAATGTGTTAGTCATTAAGGCTGTTTTTCTGCAACAGGCTGACATGGATCTTCTTTTGGATGCAGTTGCTGGAAGGAGAGCTGAGGTCCCAAGGATCTTGCCTCCTGGAAGAGCAGGGATATTTGCTAACCTTCTATCCCCTTTTCCAGTTGTATTAATCTACTCATAATCTTGAAAAAACAAAGGACACTCTGAAGTGAGTGAGAATGTTTTGAAATAAAGGATAGCCATTGTATGCCAAAGACAGGGCTTGCCAGTTGGCCTCTTAAAACATGTCTTTCTTCCAACATCCCACCGAGTTCAATGGGTTGAAACATGTTGATCTAGGAATGGCCTTTGAATTAGTTGTCAGTGTTTTACTTCAAACCTGGAAGTTATTAAACATAATTATTAATATCTAGATTTCATTAGCCCCCCTCCATGTTTCTAAACATAATCCTGTAAAATAGGTTATTGTTATCATCTTTCTGTAACAGATGGGGTGCTGAGAGGCAATCACTCTCCTTAGCACACCCAATGGGCCAGTTGCCCTTAAAGAAGAAATCAGGACTTCATCCACACTGCAGAAATAATCCAGTTTCACACCACTTTAAGTGCTATGACTCAGTGCTATGGAATTCTGGGAATTCCGCTCTGCTCTGGTGCCTCAATAAACTGTCATTCCGAGAATTCCATAGCATTGAGCAATGGCAGTTAAAGTGGTGTCAAACTGGATTATTTCTGCAGTGTGGGTGCAGCCTATAGGAGAGCCAGTGTGGTCAGGGCTGGCCCTGCCATTAGGCAGAGTAAGGCAGTTGACTCAAGTGGCAGATTGTGCTTGTCGTAAGAGGGCAGCAAATTGTTACTACTGTATATGCTCATATATAAGTCTAGAAATTTCAGTCAAAAATTGACCTGAAAGCCTGAGTTGACTTATCCAAGGGTCAATATAAGTACTGTATGTTAACTCTTATTTAAAAAGGAACATCCCCTGGAGAAAGGCAAGAGCATAATCTGTCTTGCAAGCACTGACTCCCCCCTACTCTCTCATCCATACAGCCTTTAGGGTGAGCACAAACAATAAAGCCTGCTGGAATTTTGTAAATCTTTTGGCATTGTTTTCCTCTGTTTTGCCCTTTACATCCTTTGTTACATGTCCCTAAATTTTACCCTTGAATTATCCACAGGTCACATCAAAATCCATAATTTTGGCCCCTAAACCTGTCTTTGACTTATACATGAGGTCCACTTATAGTCGAGTATATACAGTAATTTCCTTTTTTTATTATTGTATTCTTCTAGCTGGGGAAGAGGCAGGTGCTGTGGGATTTCTGTTTCATATGGCAAAATAATATGGCTGGCTTTGGTAACTATGCACCAGCACCTTGACTTGGTTGAGAGAAGCCATGTGCAGCAAAATAGTTCCTGCCATCCCGGAGCAAGGTATACTGTCCTCCCTCCATTCTCGTGGACTTGGGATCCGCACCCTTCGATTATCCACTGGGGGGCAAATAGAGGGAATTAAAATGGAGTGCGTGCCCGCACGCCACTGTGGCAGTGCGCCTTCATTCAAGCCAACAGGGCTTGAATATGCACATTTTTTTTTAGCGAGAGGGTCCGGAATGGATTCTCACGAAAAAGGAGGGGCGAGTGTAATTCAAAGGCATAACTTTGTTTTTTTTAAAAAAAAGATTTAAAATTAAAAAAAAAAAGGCATAACTTTGTTAATTTGAAAAATCGGTCTGCAAAGGGATCTTCCTACACCTTTGAGAGAAATTGAAGTTGGTAGTGTGAACTTTCTTACACTTCAGCCTCCTTTCTCAGATGCATTTGTCTTTGAATGTTGCAAATCTTGTTTTCTGGAAATGGGACGTTCAAGTTGAGAGGGTAGGAGAAGCAGTGCAAAATAACTCTTTGGTGCTTAGGAAAGTTACTTTTTTTGGAATATAATTCCCAGAAGCCAGAAGGTTTAATCTCTTGGGGAGATTCTGGGAGCTGTACTAAAAATGTAATTTTTCTAAGCGCTGACTTGACCAAAAGGGGAAGTGGTCCACAGACACATCCACTCCTCTCCACACCTTTTTCTCTTTCACAGAGTGATTAGATGTCCTTGCCGCAAAGGGGAACAAGACATTGCAACATGTAGGACATTCAAGGAAAATGGAGGATATGCTCAAATTAAATCTCAAAACACTTAATATAAATGTAAATGCATGCTTTCTGGTCAGGCTCAAAATGGAAGACATTTTTGAATTCCTCCACAAAAGGCTGAAAAGTAGAGCGGGTCCTGGAAAAGGAGGACATCTGGCCACCCTGCTTTTCATCCAGGCCATCCTCATGGCTTTCCCAAATCCCTTGAGTGTCACAGTCTCTGGTGGCAACCGGTATGTGTTGTGCGCCTTCAAGTCATTTCTGATGCATGGAGACCCTAAGGCAAACCTATTATTGGGTTTTTCTGGAGCTCAGGCTAATGAGGCTTCTCCTCACAGAAGCAGAGCAACCAGAGGAAAAGGCACCACAAAATGTAGGACAACAAAATAAAAGGTCAAGTATGTCGAGAGATCTTGTAGCACCTTTGAGACTTACTGAAATAACCTGAAAGCATGAGCTTTCCTAGACTTCAGTCTGCTTCCACAGATGCTTTTGGTGGAGTGGAAGCTATTGACAGACTAATAGGCCATAGGGGTGTGTGTGTGTGTGTGTGTGTATATATATACACACACACACACCTACCTATATATGGCACCTCCAACCAAAGTAAAATAATTTTTTCTTCTTAAATTTGGACCGAATTCACATGTTTTATCTCTACACCACCCAAATGTTCCTGATGCAAAAACATGGAGACTTCTTGAGGAATCCACTGTTCTCTGCCTACAAAGAGGCCTGTGGCCTCACATGAATGGAGACATATTGGACTGCAAAAGAGGAAATGTTGAGATACAAACGGACTTTAGATTTCCTGATCTTTGAAAATCTCCCTATTGCCAGCAGAGTCAGAAGGAAGAGGAGCCTGTCTGCACAAAATATATCCTACTCAGTTATACCATCTCTAATAAGGACTGAAACAACATGCAGGCATTGGACAAACATCTCCCCATGAAGAAGCCCATGGAGCTTCAAAAGCTTACAACAAGTATATTGTGTATTTCGGTTGATCACATAAAGGTATCACTGATGAATTTTTATATATACCATAGGTATGGTTCCACTCCACCAAAAGCATCTGAGGAAGTAGACTGAAGTCTACAAGAGTTCCTGCTGCCAACTTCCTTCTTTCAGTGAGTCTCCAAGGTGCTACAAGATCTCTCTGCGTACTGTTTCTAGAGACTAACACGGCTGTATCTTTGATTAAAAGCTGAAAACCCTCATACAATAAATGTACATGTACGCTTCTTAGGCTCAAAGTGGGGGACATTATGCAATTCCTCCTGGACAGAAGATTGAAATGGAGGACAGGTCCTGAAAAAGGAGGACGTCTGGTCACCAAGTGTGAGGAGACTGAGGAGCAGAATGTCAAGTGAGGTTGTCAACAGCCATCCACAATGCCTCTCCCACATTTGCACACACATCCTCCCCACCTTGCTTCATCTCCCTCATTTTTCCTCAAATAGATCCAGGGATGGCCAGATGTCTTCACCGCAGAGGAGGACAAGGCACTGCCAAATGGAGGACATTCAAGGAAAAAATATGGAGTGTTTCCAAAAGAAAAGCTAAAAACACTAATAGAAAGATAAATTCATGCTTCTTAATCACGTGCAAAATGAAAGACACCCTGGAATTCCTCCTGGGAGAAGGCACAAATGGAGGACAGGTCCTGGAAAAGGAGGACATCCAGTCACCTTACTCTGGAGTGTCACCCGGTGCAATCTGCACCCTCCTTTGAACAGAGAGGGCAGAACAGGATGACCAGAGGTCACAAATGCAAAGGAGGACAAGGTACTACGAGAGTAGGACATGCCAGAGAAATGGAGGACATGACCAAATAGAAGCTAAAAACTCATAAACATTAAATCCATGCTTCTTAGTCCTGCTCAGAATGGAGGACATTTTGGAATCCCTCCTGACCTGGGCAGAAGGCTGGAAGGGAGGAAGTGTCCTGCAAAAGGAGGACACCAGCGGGGGTGAAGAGGGACCAGATGTCCTCACCTCAAAGGAGGACAAGGCACTGCAAAATGGAGGATGTTGAAGGAAAAATGGAGGACACAATCAAACAAAACCACACATGAATATAAACCCGTGCTTCTTAGCCAGGCTCAAAATGATTGCTATCCTAAAGGTTTATTTTTATTTGTCTCTTGCTATATCTTATTATTTAAATGTGAATATCTATTAATATGCATTATGTTTTCATTATTTTTGTAGAACGTGCTTCCTGGCAGGTCTGTTTTATTTTATTTTATTCTGGTTTTTTAACTGATTGTACGTACAGCGCTGTGTAAATTTACAATGCTATAATAATAATAATAATAATAATAATAATAATAATAATAATAATAATAATAATAATTTATTTCTACCC
>NW_024804786.1:0-5040 GCF_019175285.1 Sceloporus undulatus
TGAACCTCTTTTCTTCTTCTGTTTTAAGAATAGGGAGGCTTGGAGATCTTCTTTCCCTGCATACAGTTCACAACATTTTTGTTTCTTTGGCAGGGAGAAACTCTTTCCTTGATCTCCTACCTCCTTTGACACTGCATCCCTTGTTGTCCACAGCTCTTGGGGTCTTCTGGAATTGCATAATAGTACATCATCAAGAAAACCCTCAAGAAAATCCCAAGCCAAGTCACTGGCCCACCAGTTACATCTGAAGCCTCCCTCTCTCCCTCCCCATCTTACCTCTCTTTCTGCCACCTCCATCACTTGCCTTCCTGTTCCCACTGAGACATTCAAAGGAATGGGAGATGAAGATATCAAAACAAAAGATTTTTTTTATTTTGTTGTTGTGTATGTCTTCAAGTAGTTTCTGACTTACGGTGACCCTAATGTGACCCTATCATGGGATTTTCTGGCTCTAAGAGTATATGACTTGCCCAAGTTCATCCAGTGAGTTTCCATGGCTGACAGGGACTTGAACCCTTTGTAGACCTATGTTCAAACCACTACATGATACTCACTGTCTAGTTTTACTCAGTCATAAATAAAAATGAAAACTATACTCAGAAAACCAAAAGACAAAGACTAGAAAGGGCAACTATGATGTAGTTAGCTAAGATCCTCAACTGTAATGGTGTATAATTGAAAACCAAAGTCAGAATCATCCATGGTATAGCATTTCCTGTTTCTATGTATGGGTAGGAAAGCTAGACAGTGAAGAAAGGTGACAGGAAGACAATCAATTCATTTGAAATGTGGTGCTTGAGTGCGGTTCGACAGATACCATGGTCTGAAAAACACTACCAAATTTGGCTAAGATCAGATGAAATCTAGTCTCTCATTGCAAACCATAGTAACTAAACTAAGCATGTTATTCTTTGGGTATATCATGCAACAACATTTGAAAAGATGGCAATGTTTGGTAAAGTTGACAATGGAAGGACCGGAGAGGAAAACATCATTATGGAGGAGGTAGGTTCAATAAAGAGAAACATGGTAAAGCATCTGCAATCGTTGAATAGAACTGTTAGTCTTTTGGAAGACTCTCATTCATAGGGTCACCACAATTTAAAGCTGTCTTGAGTAGACATAGCAACAACAAATTGTAAGGCTGAGGTAGGTGATCTGATGAGTTCCATGTTTCACATCTCCTATAAGCTTCAACAAGCATGGTTAATACTTGGGGATTATGAGAGTTTTAGTTCAAAACATTTGGAAATATTAAGTTACATGTTCCTGACCTAAAACCAAACCTTGACAAAATTCTTTTTGGACTACAATCAATCAATCAAATTTTATTGCTTTTGACCAAAGGTCATTGCACTTTTGGACTACATTTTTCAGTGGCCCTGAGCCATCATGGCCACTGGCTAAAGGTTCTGGAAGTTATAATCCAAAAAGTTACATTTCCAAGCACTGGCTAAAAATATCATGATTTATAGGCAGGTTACAGACCGCCAAAAAATACGTAGTGACTACGTATTAGGGTTAGGAAAGTGTGGTGCTTCTGCACCCCCCTAACCCTAATACGTAGTCACTACGTATTTTTTGGCGACGGCCATTCCAGACGGCCGCTGCCATGTTTACGACTTGGACGCATAGCGTCCAGATGTATCGCGGCGCTTATGATGTCACAAGTGCGCCAGCGGCACCTCACGGCGTCATAACTGCGCCGCAGAAAGAAGCTCCATTTTGGAGCTTCTTTTTTGCTCCGTAACGGAGCCACGCGGTTTGGCTGCAGCGGCTCCCTCACGGAGCAAACAGTGGCGGCGGCAGACCGCCGCAAAGCGGTGGTTTATAACCCACCATTGTCAACGTTCCATGCCTTCTGTGGTTTTATACCAGTCTAAAACCACTGATGAACTACTGATAATTTACTGACATGTAGAACAGCTGCCCCCTCGTGCTTTCTTTGATGCTTTACAATGGTTACATCAAACACAGGGTTTCTAAACATACAGTGAGGTCATTCCTGTTGCCTTTCCCTTTGTACAATAGAAAGGAAAGACTTTGGTGCCACAGGAATAAATATGCAATTTATCCATTCTTTTGTTGCTATTTTCCATGTTCTGCTTTTAAGAAATTCATTTTCTGTGATGTAAACTCTGCATGGAAAGTGTTTTCAAAAACACCCCTTCAGGCATTTTTCTGACTATCATACAGTAAGGTAATCCAATTTGACAGCAGGAAATTTGCAATTTAAGACTGCATACAATACATGTTATTCCATCAGAGAGCACATCTTTAAAAAAAAAAGCAGAAAGGAAAATTCAAGATAGTCCCAGGGGACTTAATCTTTTTCCTAAAAATCCATTAGACACAGGATGATGTTTGGTTAATAGGTGTTCAGCCTACCTGTTACTACTAAACTGATGAAATGCTACAGAAAGAAGTTAAAAGGGTTTTCATAGAAAGGGTCGTTCACTATTTTCTCAGGGATGTTGAACATCACTGGATAAATTTCATGCTGTTCAAATGGCCTTAGGTCACAACCAAAATATGCAAGGATCCTGCTTTTGGACAACTCCCATACAAGTCAATGAATGTCCTTGGAGTTTTGCTATTACCTTAAAACTCAAATTACCATAACTTGGTTCCAGATATTTCCAGTGATGAAATGTAATTGTAATGTATGCATATGAGTGTGAAATATTTGTTATTTGCTTTCTGCCCAGCAGGAAAATTGATATACAATAAAATTGAATTTTTAAAAACCAAATTAAAAACAATTTTAAGTAACAATTTTCAAAACAAGTTTTAAAATCTTCTAGAGTTAGCTTGATACTTCCCTTCAGAAGGAAGTTCTACAACTAAAGTGCTGTCAGAGAGAAAACCATCTCTCATGTACTCAACAGCCTCAGCTCACACAACCTAAGCTGGATCATTGCACAAGGCCTGTGTTGCATATCTCAAATTCTGGGTAGGCTAACAGCAGTCCTGTCCAGTGGCATCACTAAAGTTGGTGTTACCTGGTGTAGTAACTCAAGGTGTCAACCCCCCACCTCCTCCTATATCACACCATACAGAATCCTTAGTAATGTTTTTTTGTGCTAATATTACTCATGAATCATAATTCCTGTATGTCACTGAATGTATAATAATAGTAATAGTAATAATAATAATAATAATAATAATAATAATAATAATAATAATAATAATAATTGTTGTTGTTGTTGTTGTTGTTGTTTATATTTCCTTCCTCACCTTGCGGATTGAGGTGGGATTACAACAATAAAAACAACAATTAAAACTACAATGTCATATAAAATACACTCAATAAAACAATATAACCATCACCGATACAATGTATTGACTAAATCGTCATTTAAAATTCATATCATTACAAATAGAGGTGGAGTATTTCTAACCGTCTTATAACAGATTAGGTGGATAGTCCTGCCAGAAGAGATCCGTCTTAAGTGCCTTCTTAAAGGCATCTAAGGTGGTAATAAGACGGATCTCTTCCGGAAAGTTGTTCCACAGCCTGGGGACTATGGCAGTAAATGTTGTATGGGAAGTTGTTATTAACCTGGTCTTAGCATATTCCAGTAGTTGCTTCCCAGATGTTCTGAAAGTGTGGGGCGGATTGTGTAGGGAGAGGCATTCCCTCAAGTAATTCGGGCCCAAGCCAAGTAGGGCTTTAAAGGTAATGACCAGCACTTTGTACTGCACCCAGAAGGTATAATATGTAGTTTTCTGAGCTATTTAGTCTTCTCTGTCAAGAGAGCTCTAGTGCCACAACTAAATACAAATCCAAGGTTTCCATAGGATGGAACCATGACAGTTAAAATGTTGTCAAACTGCATTAATTTTGCAGTGTGGCAGCAGCCTTTGTATATCCAAGCCACCAATTTGATAAGCACTTATTTCTTATATTTGATGTTGTCTGGTGCCCACAAAGTCCGTGCAGCAGTAAATCTGCTTTAGCTTTTTTTTAAATTTAAAGGACTTGTCCAAAGTGCTGAACCTATTGGGGAGGATACTGTGCTTTGCATAGTTTCTTTAAATCTGGAATAGATTCACCATTCCAATGAGATCAGAGACACTGCTTGTAGGCATATCCTACCCTTACAAAATACCCAAGGAAGACTGATGGAAGTGGACATAATTCCATGTTATTCTGCTAATTATCCTGAAATATAGGTCTTTTTGAGTTGCCCAATGCATTCTACACCAACCAAGTTACAGACATCCAGCAGTCTGTAAAAATCACAGTGGAAGTAGATTTTTAATTTAAAAAATGTTCATCCCAACATACCTATGAGAAAAGCATGGGTAGTCAAATATATAAGAGAAATGAACAATTTGAAACTCCATGTAAAGAAGGAAGAATCAATCTTGGGTCAAAGAAGATAAGAAGATTGACATAACAAGGTTATAAATGCAAACATGTATTTGTAACTGTAGTTACTGTTGCTTTTTTTGTTACTGTATGCTTTTTGAGAAATAATAAAGAATATTTATAAAAAAAAAACATACCTAAGAGAAGGAAAATGTATGGGGAGATTGAAACAATGTGGTGGTGGTTGTTTTCCTATGTCTGCAACAGTGCCTTTGAAGATGTAGAACTTCAGTAGAAATGGGATTAATGACAGAGAGTTTATCAAACAATCTTTGATGCAAAGTATGGAAACATTGGAGGGGGAGGAGATGTCCCTGAAGGGATGGCTTGAAGCCGCTCCTTCCAAAGATTCATTGGGACCGCAGCAAACACATGTCACAGTCCCAATCCACCTCGAAGATGGCCAAAAAAAGGAGCGGCAAAGATCCACTCCTTTTTCAGCCAGTGAAAAGCTGGCTTTTCCTGCCCCACTGCTCTTTGAAGCCAGGTGTAAGCCTCTCTGGCAGTGTGCGATGTATGATGCCCTGATGTCTTTTATGGCTGCCTGTTCCTACCCACTGTAAAGTAGTCAGTGGAAGATTTATTTGAGTGGAAGACTTTATAATGAAGCTGGGATTGTGCACATACCCTTCTGGGCCATGCAAAAGGGAAGAACAGGGTCAAAT
>NW_024804787.1:0-5040 GCF_019175285.1 Sceloporus undulatus
CCTGATGTTTCACCAGCATCTGTGGCTGGCATCTTCAGAGAATGCTTTGCCTGGAAAAATTGGGTGTATATATACTGTGTGAGCCTGGGAATGCTCACAGAACAACACACATGCAAATCACTCCTGCATTCCCAGGCTCACACAGTATATATACACCCAATTTTTCTAGGCAAAGCATTCTCTGAAGATGCCAGCCACAGATGCTGGCGAAACGTCAGGAAGAAACATTTCTGGAACATGGCCATATAGCCCGAAAAACCCACAAAAAAAATATAACACTGTTTTTTGTTGTTGGTGTATGCCTTCAAGTCTTTTCTGACTAATGGTGACTCCAAGGCAACCCTAATCTTGCTGTGTGCCTTCAAGTTGTTTATGACTTATGGCAATCCTAAGGCAAACCTATCATGTTTATTTTTTTGCCATTGCCACTCTCTGAGACTGAGAGAGTGTGACATGCCCAAGCTCATCCAACAGGTTTACATGGCCGACCTGGGATTTGAACTCTAGTCTCCAGAGCCATAGTCCAGTGCTCAAACCACTACACAATGAAAGCACAATGTAGGATTTTGACCATTCAAATTTGGAAAAAAAAAACACATGCAAAAATTTATGTGCAGTTGTGTGGAATATTATCATCTTTTGGTTGATGCAGATGTGGAAAAAACAAGGAAGAAAGATGAATATTGTTAGATGATAATTTGTTTCTTTTGAAGTCCATTCACCACCACAACTGCTCCCTGAAATTAATAGCAACTAATTGAAAGTAATGGAGAATTACCTGAATATGTAGTATGAATAAATAAAATTAATTGAAGGTAATTGATAGAGATTGGAATTAATGAAAAAATGAACATAATTGAAATGTATTGAAATTGTGTTAAACTTAATAACTCACCCTGTATTAAATTTAATAGAAACTAATTGATATTAATTGCATACAATCCTTCATAGTAACATATGGTTCTTAAAAAAATATGTATAATTGGTTTGGATAACCTTTGTTTCTTTCCACAATGAAAATAACTCTGAAGGGAAGTACAAGGGAAGATGAGTGTAACAGCAAAGAGAATTTCAGGACAGGAAAGTGTGTGGCACTTAATGCAGATTACAATGATATCTCAGAGGATTTCAGAATATGAAAACAGTTTCTCTTTTTTTGTATTATTTCACATATTAGACTTTAATGAGAGCATGTTACCTGTTATGATGAGATCTTTGATTTCCATAAATACCTGCTCACATAGACATATGCGTTCTACATCTTTCTGCTTTATGAGCCTGCAGCTAGTTTGCCATCTTTAATAGCAAAGCATCTATTCATTACATGTACTCAATTTATTAAACATATGACTCTGTATCATGTTGGCCAAGTTCCTACCTTGTGCTTTGCTGTTGTGTGCCTTCAAGTCATTTCCAACGTATGGCACCCATAAAGTGAATCTATCAATGCATTGTGGCTGCTTCTGCACTCAGATGAATCAAGGGGTACACCTGAAGGTGTATAAGACATATAATAATGCACTATCTGTAAATGCTCAACTGCTTGTACAGGACATGACTTGTGCAGAATTCTACTCTTGCAGAACTCAACTTACACTATTTTGAACTGAATACGAGTATTATGACATGGTCAAAAAAGTTCATCTACAAGCATAAGTGAATTTATGTTGGGTATAAAACACCATCAGGTTTCCTGCCACTATGCCACAGAACGTGGATGAGAAACTAACCCTTGCAACTTGATTGATTCATGGGTTTCTTTTGTCCTGCATTGCATTTGTCACAAATCTTGGTTAGACCCAGAGAATGTCTAAAACTCTTTCTAGAACTGAAGCACACTTCTCAATTCTTTCATTTCCTCTGTAGGGGTCTCACCATCTGTGTGGCCGATGGATTGACAACCAGTGGAATATAGGTAGGGTTAGACTTCCATCTTTCACAACAAGATTGGGCAAATTGTGACAACATTCAAGGCTGTTTTGTCTTGTCCACACTCTCCCAAGTCCCCTTCTTTATGGCCAAAGAAATAAGTGTTGCCTCTTCAGGAAGTCTCCAGGAGTAACAATTCAGCTCTTATGTAGGTTACAGGGCCATTCTTTGTACTGTTTAACTTTTAAAAAAGTTCCAGCTGGCATCGTGTTTTGCAGTTATGGCTTTGTAACCTAGAGTTACACACCTGAGATCAAATGTTGATAAGAAAGGGGATTACAGCCAGGAAAGCAGAAGATTAAGAATGGGGATAGTTCTTCTGAAAGAACTAGATAAGATTCTAAAATGCAGATATACAACTGAACACAAAAATTAGAATAATACAAGTTATTGTATTCCCTGTTACCAAGTACAGATGTGACAGCTGGTCAGTGAAGAAAGTGGATAGGAAGAAATTTAATTCACTCAAGATGTGGTGCTAGAGAAGAGCACTGTGCACAGCCAAAAAGATGAATAAATAGGTTCTACAACAGATCAAGCCCAAAATCTCCTTGGAAGCCAAGATGACAAAACTGAGGCTGTTGTACATCAGACACATCATGCGAAGGCACAACTCCTTGGAACAAAACAATAAGGCTAGGAAAAGTGGAGGGATGTATAAAGAGAGGAGTGCTGCATGATAGATGGATGGACTCTATTATGGAGGTAACAGGTATGAGCTTGCAGGAACTAAGCAGAACAGTAGAGGACAGGGCATTTTGGAGATGTCTCATCCACAGGGTTGCCATGGGTCAAGATCAACTTGAGGGCAACAACAACAAACCTAGAGTTACAGATCTGTAACTGCTTCATATTCATATGTATAGAGATTTTGTAGCATCTTTTAAAAAAGAGAGAGGGAACTTTCCCTTTCAATTGATAGTAATACCTTGGAAAATATATGGACTCATTTACCATTTAAAACTAGGTCCATTGCAATGAAAGAGAATACTATCAAGTTGGTCCATCAATGGTACCTCACCCCAGTCAAATTGGCTCATATGTCTACCAATGTTAATCCAAAATGCTGGAGGGGTTGTGAAGGTAGGGGAACCTTTGTACTCATGTGGCTGGATTGTCTCCTAGTGCATGAGTATTGGACAGAAATTTTACAACTGATCTCCAAGATCACTAAACAAAGTATACAATTATCCCCACTCCTGCTCCTGTTCTCCATTTTTATGAATGAAAATAAAGCCCTGCAGCATAAAGAACTTATTAGTTTACTTCTGGCTGTTGCCAGGCTTGAGATAGCCAGGAATTGGAAAACTGGAAAGTTGAATATTGCAGGATGGTTGACTAGACTCTGGGACTTGTGGTTAATGGAGAAAATGTCAGATTATAACAACAGAGCAAGAGGCTTACACTCTGGATTGACCTTTCATAAGATTTGGCACCCATTTATTGAATACATCCAGCAAGATTTAGTCTCTAGAAATTCCCCAATTTGAGCTAAATTTTTATGGAAAGATGTTTTTCTGGATCCCTGAACACACCTTTTATCTATAACTTTCAGGGCCTTACTTGGGTTATTGCCTGTATTTATTGTTGATTAGGTGTATTATTTGTTGTCATGTTTTGTTTTAGAATGTATTAATAAAATTTTAATTAAAAAATAAAAATAAAAAAGAGAGAGATTTTGTAGCACCTTTGAGACTAACTGAAAAAAATAAAATAAAAAACTAAAGACGTTTGTAGCATGAGATTCTGTATACTTTAGCCTACTTCAGATGCTTCTTTACTGTTGTAACCCACCCTAATTCTTTATGATTGGGTGGGCTATAAATGAATTATTATTATTATTATTATTATTATTATTATTATTATTATCATCATCATCATCATCATCATCATCAACATTATTATTATTATTATGGTGGAGAGGAAACCAGGGACAGACAGAAGTGCAGGAGTTTAATTGAAGAAAACTGAAAATGAATGTTGGCTACTGCAGACCCTGTTAGCATGAGTAGAACCCATGAGCTCCACATGATATGTAGTTTGCAAAGGGCTCCCTATGCACATAGGTCCTTAGGAACGACATCCCGTTGTTTGTACTTGTTGAGAAAAAAGGTATCTGTCTGTATCTGGGCATGTTTCTTGAAGAGGATGATGGATTTCCACTACATTTGGCTAAATTTGGTGCTCTCCATAGTGGTAGGATTTAAAGATACAGCCTTTTTTCAGCTAGTCTCAAAGGTGCCACAAAAATCTCTATACATATTAATTCTACAACCTAATAAGGCTATATCTTTAAATTTTGATTCATATTCAATTATACCATTCATATATATATATATATATATATATCCATGATTGTACGTGGCACTGTTGCCATAATTGTAAATGCCTCCTGACTCCCACACCCCAAGCAAAGGTTGTCTAGTCCACTGCCAATCAGGGTGCAGTATGATGATGCTTCCAGCTCCTTTCTGCCAGCAATCTGTGATGCAACAACCAGACATGGGACTCTTGCCATAGCTCTTCATGTACTGCAGAATGCTGGTGGGAGCCGACTGGAAACATCATTCTGCTGCATCCTGCTTTAACTCCATCACTCAGAGCAGCTGCTGGCTACTGAGGAAGGTTTGATGGTCAAGCCAGATGATAGTACTTAGTTACACATTCATACTAAGTTGGCACTGTAAGATGTCAGTGTAAGAGCCTTCATCGTGCTTGTGTAGTGTAAATCTACACTCACATTTTTGCATGCTGGTTGTGTTATACTTCTGAAAACCAGCAATGGATTGTATTTCTGCCAATGCATCCATTTATTATTGTCTTGTTTTATAATGGGGGAGGCACAGTGGCTGTCCCTGCAATCCAAGTGAATCAATTGAATCACATAGAGGGTGCTTAGGAATAATGCCCATCCCAAAATGTACAACTGCAAAGCTGGAATCTTTTTGGTTATCCACAATGACAGTAGACTCCATTGTTGAATGGTGTGTCAAAATTTATTCGTTGACTCCATCCTAGTCAGGACTTACAGTAGGATGTAGACCTATGTGAAATAGTTACACTAGTAGAGTTCTGCTTATACAGCCAAGAGCTGAATATTTCTGCTATACA
>NW_024804788.1:0-5040 GCF_019175285.1 Sceloporus undulatus
CCAATCTATTAGCAGAGGAAGAAACAAAGACAATGGGTTTATGACTCACTAGAGATAAATTAATGCAAGAGTCCTCACTATTGCACATATTGCACAGATTCTTTGAGATTGGGCGGGCTATAAATAAATATTTTATTATTATTATTATTATTATTATTATTATTAGGTTTTGATTCCAGGGAAACCGACTACAGATTTATTGCTTTCACACATCAATACTAACTGACTACTATAAAGATCTGAAACACCTGAACCACCACACACAGCCCTTTGTACCAGGCCTTAATATCATTCTGTGCTTCATCTGAAGAGGTGGGTTTATTTTCATGAAAGCTCATGCTAAATTAAAATAGGTTAGAGCCTTATCTCATGACAAAACGCCCCCTTTTGCCTCCTCGCCGGACCACCGTCGCCGCCAGAGCTGTGCCTTTTGCCGGGCGGCCTCCTCCCGGGGTGTCGGAGGTGCGCATATGCGCACCGCCCCGGGAGTGCCGCCCACGGACTCAGGAGCACCGCAGCGGGACTCTTTAAGACTCTTTTACTGGCTTTGGCGTTTGGCGGCCAGCGTGTTCAGGGCCTTTAAAGAACACCTGGGGGGAAGCCGGGGAGGAGCCCGCCAGGTGAGAGCGGCGGGTATAAAGCCGGGAAACCGGACCCTCCCTGACACGCCCATTTTTGCCTCCTCGCCGAACCACCGTCGCTGCCAGAGCTGTGCCTTTTGCCGGGCGGCCTCCTCCTGGGGTGTCGGAGGTGCGCATCTGCGCACCGCCCCGGGAGTGCCGCCCACGGACTCAGGAGCACCGCAGCGGGACTCTTTAAGACTCTTTTACTGGCTTTGGCATTTGGCGGCCAGCGTGTTCGGGGCCTTTAAAGAACACCTGGGGGGAAGCCGGGGAGGAGCCCGCCAGGTGAGAGCGGTGGGTATAAAGCCGGGAAACCGGACCCTCCCTGACACGCCCCCTTTTGCCTCCTCGCCGAACCACCTTCGCCGCCAGAGCTATGCTTTTTGCCGGGCGGCCTCCTCCCGGGGTGTCGGAGGTGCGCATCTGCGCACCGCCCCGGAAGTGCCGCCCACGGACTCAGGAGCACTGCTGCTGCGCAACTGCGCAGTTGCGCAGCTTTTATCGAGCTAGGGAGGCTTGGGTTAGCCCGAGAGCAGAGGATGCCTGGGGTGGCTAACCTCTGCTCTTCAAATGGCCATAGAGGGGTGGGAGGAGGTGGTGGATGCGGGGGATGCATGGGCCGGGGAGGAAAGGGATAACATCATTACGAGCGGAGCTCCTATCGAGGTAGTGTGGGGCAGGGGGAGGCATGGCGGTGGGAGAAGGGACTTGTGTTCCAGGGGAAGGAGAGATCAATGCATCATATCTATCTCTCCTTCCTGTCCCCCTCCCAACCTTAGGGACCTGAGGGTTGCTCCAACCGTGCCACAAACCCTGTCGCTGCTCCTGTGCAATGCCAGATCAATAAACAACAAGACCCACATCCTCCACGATATGCTGGAGGATCAAAAGTGTGATCTGGCTTGCATTACCGAGACATGGCTGGGGCCTGAAGGAGACGCTGTGTGGGCTCAGGCCCTGCCTGCCGGGTTCTCGGTGAAGGACCAGTGCAGGTTAGGTGGGCGGGGTGTGTGTGGCCTTGATACATAGGAACACCGTGTCCCTCACCAGGAACCACATCCGACAGACGTCCTATATCGAGTGTATTTACCTGACCCTAAAGGCTAGGGACAGTCTAGGGATTCTGCTGGTGTATCGGCCACCCCGTGCATCAGCGGACTCCCTTAACGAGCTGACACAGTTGGTCGCTGAACTGATGTTGGAGACTCCCAGGCTACTTGTCCTGGGTGACTTCAATATCCCTCTCACGACCAGCTATGTTCCACCCGGTGCGGCTCGGGAATTCATGGATACCATGACGGCCATGGGCCTGTCCCAGCTGATACAGGGTCCTACGCATTGTGCGGGTAATACTCTCGATTTGGTCTTCTGTTCGGATGCGGAAAATCCGTGGGCGGAAATAGTTAATGTTTCCCCCTTGTCATGGACGGACCATTTCCTAGTAGAGGTGAAAATCAAGGTCTCTACCCAGATCCCCCCCCGGGGGTGGCGGACCTATTAGGATGGTCCACCCTCGAAGGCTGATGGAACCTAAAAGGTTCCAAGAAGCTTTAGAGGGCCACATGGTTGGAAGTGACGGCGATTCTGTTGATGCCCTCACCGGTATCTGGAATACCGGTCTTTCCAGGGCTATACACAGCATCGCTCCCAAGCACCCTCTCAGGCCTGCTTCCAAATGTAAGCCATGGTATACGGAAGATCTCCGGGCAAGGAAGCGGGTACTGCGACGGCTAGAGTACCGTTGGCGGAAACACCTTTGCTTAGACGACAAGGCTCTCCTAGACCAACTGTTAAAGGACTACGGAGAGGCAATGCAAGCAGCAAAGAATTCGTTCTATGGTGCTCGTATTGCGTCCGCAGAGTCACGTCCAGCAGAGTTGTTCAGAGTGGTCAGCTCCCTCCCGCCCTGAACCAGATCCTTGAACCTTCTAAGGCCTGCTGCGACCAATTTAATGACTTTTTTGCGGATAAAACCTCTCGCATAAGCGAAGGTCTTAATGCCGACATTCAAGCAGAACCTAGAGTAGAGGTATCCAGAGCCTCCGTGGACTCCATTAAACTGGATCGGTTTGAGTCGGTGAGTACCGAGGACGTGGACAAGATCGTCGGAAGTGTTTGGAAGACAACCTGCTCTCTTGATCCCTGTCCCTCATGGCTAGCGGCCCGGGGGGGGGCGGCGGTAACTTTATTGTTACGCCGGATAATTAACACATCTTTGAGGGAAGGGCAATTTCCATCAGAATTGAAATCAGCCATTGTAAAACCTATATTAAAAAAGCCCTCCCTCGACCCCCTGGAATACAATAATTATCGGCCAGTCTCGCTGCTGCCATTTCTGGGTAAGGTGATCGAGAGGGCGGTTGCGATCCAGCTTCAGGCGGTCTTGGATGAAACTGATTATCTGGACCCATTTCAAACTGGCTTCCGGGCGGGTCACGGGGTTGAGACGGCCATGGTCGCCTTGGTCGATGATCTCCGTCTGGGCATCGACAGGGGAAGCGTGTCCCTATTGGTGCTCTTGGACATCTCAGCGGCTTTCGATACCATAGACCATGGTATCCTTCTGGGACGCCTGGCAGAGGTGGGAATCGGGGGCACTGCGCTCCAGTGATTCCGGTCCTACCTCTCTGGGAGGTCCCAGATGGTGCAGCTGGGAGACGTGTGCTCCGATGAGCGGGCCCTTAAAACCGGGGTCCCTCAAGGAGCCATTCTGTCTCCCATGCTATTTAACATTTACATGAAACCGCTGGGAGAGATCATCCGGAGACATGGGGCGCGGGGTTATCAGTACGCTGATGACACCCAAATTATTTTCTCTATGTCTCCGACTGATGCAGTGACCAGGGATGGGGTCTCTCCTCTCGTGGCCTGTCTAGAGTCAGTAATGGGCTGGATGAGGGAAAACCGACTCAAGTTGAATCCAGAGAAAACGGAGGTACTAGTGATAAGTTCCCCTGGTCCAGGAATGGCGGTGGTTCCACCTGTCCTGAACGGGGTCACGCTCCCTGTGAAGGACTCTGTGCGCAGTCTGGGGGTGCTTCTTGACTCGTCGCTTCACCTGACTGCTCAGGTGAATGCGACGGTCAGGAGCACCTGTCATCAGCTTCGGCTTATTCGCCAGCTGCGCCCATACCTGGCCCAGAGGGACCTTGAAACTGTTGTACATGCTCTGGTAACCTCGAGACTGGATTTCTGCAATGTACTCTACATGGGGCAACCCTTATACCAAACTCGGAAACTGCAAATGGTGCAGAACATGGCAGCCCGGCTGGTCACTGGCGTTTCCAGGACCAGCCATATAACACCGGTACTTAAAGATCTCCATTGGCTGCCCATTCGCTTCCGGGCTCAGTATAAGGCGTTGGTGATTACGATTACCTATAAAGCCCTAAATGGCTTGGGCCCAGGATACCTAAAGGACCGCCTCTCCCCGTACATTCCGCCTCGCACCCTCAGAACGTCTGGGCAGCAATTACTGAAGGTGCCTGGGGCGAGATTATCCTCCACTACACGGAGGACATTTTCCACTGCTGCCCCAGCCCTTTGGAACACGCTGCCCACTGAGCTCCGCTCATCAACCTCCCTGGCCCAATTCAGAAAGGATTTAAAAACCTTTCTGTTCCAACAAGCATTCCCCGAATAAAATCCTGTGGGCCTCCCTCCTCTTCCGTGGCCAAGAGGTTGGGCTAATGGGGTTTTAGCTTGTTATTGTACTGTATTTAGCTGTATATGTTTTATTGTATTCTATTACTTTGTTTTAATGTATGTTGTAAGCCGCCCTGATCTTGGGAAGGAGCGGGATATATATAAAAATTTTATTTTATTATTTATTTATTTTAAAACAAAGATGAGACAAATCAAGAGAGAAGCGGCTTTGTCCTTGCCTCTCCACATACCATCAAAGCATTTCGATTCTCTTCCTGAGGAAGATGGTCATAAAAGCATTTATTTTTTTGTCACCATGAAAAATCCTTTTGACAAAAGGCATGCTTTTATGGCTTTAGGCAGGAGAATGGAAGTGCTACAACAGAATGTAGAGAGGCAAAGCAAAAGCCACTCCTTTCTTGCTCTTTGCCTCTTGACTTTTTCTTTTCATGAGATAAGGCTCTTTCCCTCCCTCTGTACCACAAGATCCTGTGTGAGACAAGCAAGGTACAGCTAGGCAGCTCAGACCCATGAGAAGGAAGGAGAGGCCACCTTGCTTCAGCTCCGAGTACAGTACAATGTCAAGAGACTTATGACTGTAAAATCTCTCACTGTGCATTCTTTTCTTCTCTGCTGCTGAAGCAATAACTCAAATAGGGAGTGTTATTTGGGTACAAACAATGGGATCAGTTCCCAGTGACTGTGATTGTCTTCCCCTTTTGCTGAATCTGGACACCCAAATCCCAATTCTGTGTTAAAGATAAGATGACAT
>NW_024804789.1:0-5040 GCF_019175285.1 Sceloporus undulatus
CTCCCTTGGAATGTGGTGGGGTCTCCTCCCTTGGAGGTCTTTAAACAAATGCTGAATGGCCATCTGTTGGGAGTGCTTTGATTTTGAGTTCTTGCATGGCAGGAGGTTGGACTAGATGGCCCTTGTGGAAGGGTTTTGGTTTTTTTAGCAGTACTGTATTGGTATTGAGAGGATAGTGAGGAAAGGTTGAAGAAACACAGACTCCTTGTGTAGAGTGCAGCAGAATGTCTGTACAATATACAGTCAGCCCTTAATATCCACAGATTCCTTATTCACGGATTTAACCATCCATGGCTTGAAAATATATTTTTAAAATATATATATATTTCACTACACCACTGTATTTAATGGGACTTGAGTATCCACACATTTCGGTATCCATGGGGGTCTGGGAACCTAACCCCAGTGGATACCAAAGGCCCACTGTAATACAGCTTGAGCTGAGAAAAAGGAGGATTCCAGTCTAGCCAGTGCTACTGGAGTCATGTGGGCTTGCCTACAAAAGGCTAAGTAAACAGCAACTACCTCCACAATCCATTACTGAGCATGCATTAACTTGAAAAGAGAAAAGGGGAGAGCAAAGAATCTTGCCTCATCAGCTTCTTCCAGCATGTTAAAAAAGTATGGTCACTTTTTTTGGTTGACCAGCTAAACCCAGTTTGACAGCATGGTCACTTTTTTGGTTGTGGTGGTGTAGGAATCTATATTGTACCTATGCTTTCTATATTGTTTCTATCTCTGGCACCAGTTCTTCTGTTAAAGAAGTGGTGTCCAGGAACACATCAACTTCATTAACATGTCTGTATTATGGAGCCAGTGTAGTCTAGTGATTAAGAGCTGCAGATCCAAATCCAAAACCTCCCTGAGCCATGAAAATGATTGGATGTCCTTCGGTGGTCACTCTGTCTTTCACACAGATTAATGCTCACACAACTGTTGTAGAATAAAGTGAGGAGAGGAAGAGCCATCCACATTGCCATGAGCTCATTGAAAAAATGGCTGGATATAAATTTATCAAATAAATTAAAAGAACAAAAAAAAATTAAAAGAATGAATAAATTTTCTTTTATAGAAGAAGCTGATCTTTGTCAAAGTAATTTCTTAGTGTTCTGATGTACTGTATGCAATGTTTACGTCAGTTTCATTAAAGAGAGCTGATGAATGCCATCCTGGAAATGAAACTGATAAAATGCATACCTAGTTATTCAGAAGTGCAAATCAAAGAAGTTCTGTAGATCCTTATCCATAAAAAGATAGGTTGGAAAAAATGATTAAAGAAAAATTAAAAGAAGTGGTGTGTGTGGAGATTATACGTTATCTTTTTTCTTCTTAATAAGGAGCTCAGGTGGCTAAGTCCATTATAGAGGAAGGCTCATTGTTCAGCCTCATTGTTGTAGAAGTAAAACCCAGTCATGAATAAAGCCAAGAATCTGGAGGGAGCTACAAGAATGTAGGGACTAAAAACACAGAGCCAGATAGGGAGAAAAGGATGGATTGTATGTACAGCGCTGTGTAAATTTACAGCGCTTCATAAATAAAGGATAATAATAATAATAATAATAATAATAATAATAATAATAATAATAATAATAATAATAATAATAATAGGGGAAAACGATATTTAGTCTCCCCATGGTGCCTGGAAATGAAAATTAAATGATGCTCTTAAGAGAAGTCACTTTGCTAATGCAACTGATTCCAGAAGAACAGCTTGGTATGACTATTTGCAAGGAAAAAGGAATCTTGTGGCAATTTAAAGGCTAATCAGTTTATTCTGGCATGAATTTTTTTGTAAGAAATAGTTTGCAAAATCAGATGTTTGAAGAACTAGTAAGCATATAGATACACACCCATGGAGTTATCTGGGCCAAATACACTAAATGTAAAAGTAACTTAGCATTCAAGTGTGATCAGAAACAAGAGGACAAGTGCCATTAGCTCAGGAGGAGTTAATTTATCCAGTGACTCTAAGTAACAATACCCCCCTCCGTGTATTCCTAGTGACCTTACTCCATTTCCCCCAGGAATATGCATGAACACAGCCAAAATCTCGGAACTCTTGGGATAATGGGATAATAGGTAAAATGATGGCATTAGACAGCTACCTGTGGAAGACAAGAAGAGGCAGAATACTGTTTTGCCCTGCCATTCAAGTTCTGTTTCTCAGACTAAGGCCCAGTTTTGATAGGAAGGGTAGAATTCTTTGCACACTTATCTGAAAGTAAACCCTGCTGAACAAAGTACGATTTAACTGAAATAAACATATACAACATAGAGTCAAGCCTGCACAATCCTATCCTGCACAATCCTATCCTGTACATGGGGAGTAAGTCTCACTTTTCTTATTCTAGGTTGCTTACGTCAGACCCAGATATTCTAGAAAGCCATCCACCATAATACAGACAGTTTCTCATTTCCCAGCTCTCTGATTCCCTTGGGTACATACAATGTATAGACCAGGGGTAGGCAACCTGCGGACCGCGGGCCGGATGCGGCCCAGCAAGGCCTTGGGACCGGCCCCAGCCCGGTCCTGCCGCCGATTGCCACCGGGGCCTTTGGCCTCTCACGCGCAGGGGCAAGGGGGGCAATTGTCTATAGATGCCTCAGAAACATGCATTTATATTAACATTTTTTTTAAAATGAGCAAATTTTTTTGCATGTCCTCCACTTGTTTAAAAAAAGTGTCCACCATTTGAAAATGTTGTCCTACATTTGTCCCGGTTTATTTATTTATTTATTTAATTTTTTAAAAAATTATTTATTTTTAAATAAATTTTTAAATAATTTTTAAATTATTTATTTATTTGTTGGCTTTGGCCCCCCAGTTGTCTGAGGGACAGCAACCCGGCCCCAGGCTCAAAAAGATTGCCTACCCCTGGTATAGACAGTCTATTTGAGGGAAGGGGGAGTCTTGAGGCAATGCTGGTTTAAGACCCTTGACTTCCTGCTGTGCATAAACAGCTCCCAAAGTAACAATTTCCAGTATTTCCACGCCACAGGCTTTTTCTCTTGATAGCATTGCTCATTCACTCTAGGGTCTGAAGCCAGCAAGACAGCTCCAGACCCTTGATAACATTTCCACACATCTGATCAGAAGAAGTCTGAATGAAAGGAAGGTATGGTTCCTCTGGAGCCCTTCAGTGCCCCAAAGCTAAATTTATTTCTGTGGAAAGAGAAAGAAAATAGGAGACCTGAATTCCCAGGGATGGACTGCAATGAGCAACAATCTCAGCAGGATACAGCAGATATCCGTACTACAAAATTACAGCTCTTCAATAACAGTTTAATTGCCATGGATCCACCCGGTAGAATCCTGGGATTTGTTTTTTTGTTTGTTTTTTGGGAGGAAGGGCACTTAAACATCTCTGCTAGAAAACTAGAGGACTCTGAGCACCTTCCCAGGACTCCATGGCAATTAAAGTGATGTCAAACTGCTATAATTATGCAGTGTGGATACACCCTATGAAAGCAAATTTTCTGAATTTAGAAAATCTGCTGGCTGGGCTTCCATCATAACACAGCAACCAGTTTCTGGCCCAAACCTACTGACAACATAGAGTCCAGCATTTGAACTCTGACATCCCACCCTGATACTGAGACTTGGCATTTGGAAATTTCTGAAGCAGTCAGTTTATGTTCAAACAACCTTTACTCACAAGGACAAGAAGTTCCGGGATATTTTAATGGTGGCTATAATCTAATTAAAGAAATTAAAGTCAGGTAATCAATTGATTAAATCATTTAAGTTTTCATATGGTTAAAATACTGATAATGAAAACTGACATGTTTAGTGATAAGCATAGCTCCTAAAATAGTAAATGAAGAACAGACAGATAGACAGACCTAGAACAAGGTGGGGAGAGAAGAAACAAATTTGTTTCAAAATGTCTAATAAGGGTACTCTTATTTTTCATTATAGCTGAGATAGCTGAGAGGTTTGTGTTCAGCAACAGGAGGTACACATGCTGAAACCTTAGAAGTAAAAAAGTTTCGGGTAGCACCTTGGAGAAAAGTACCTCATAGGGATTAGACATTCCTATACTACTATATCCCTCACAGATGAAAAGGTTGGAAGGCACAATTGTAGCTCTCCACCCTTGAAAGATAGCTCCCTACATTGTTGAAAACATCAGGGCCAACACTCCAAAGCACCACAGAGCTTGGATGGCAGACAGTAAGGGTGAGATATGGACTCCACTATTCCAGTTTGTGAGGCCTCCAGCTGGTCTGGACTGCATTTGAGATAATGTTAGGTGAATTGCACCACTGTTGCAATCCACCTTGTCTCCAAAGTAGGACAGAATATTACAGGTGCCCATTCCTATTCACCACATCACAGCAACACTACTGCTAACTTCAATCAAAATTTTCATACAGACATTGCTCAGAATCTATAACGAACCCAGTTGAGTTGCCAAGAGATCTTGTAGCATCTTTAAAACTTATCTGCAAAAGAAGTTGTAACATAAGATTTTGTAGACTCGGTCAGCTTCCTCAGAGGCAGGGCCAAGTCTATGAAAGCTTCTGTTACTTCTTCCTATGCAGTTCATCTCAAAGATGCTACAAGACTCCTTGGAAAGTGATATTCCAAACTAACATGACTATGGCGCGTTACAGACCGCCGAAAAGTGGTGGCCTGCACCCGCCCCTTTCCCCGCTGGATCGGGACCTCAGCGGCCAGAGCGCCAGCCGCTGAGGCCCCAATCCGCCGCTTTCCAGGCCGTGGGGAAGCGGCAAAAGGCCACTTCCCCGAGGCCTGGAAAAGGGTGTCCTTGGGGCTTCAAGCCCCAAGGACACCCCACGGCGGCAGCGAGGAGGAGAAAGGGGCCGCTTGGCCCCTTTCTCCCTTGCGTCACTGGGGGCAGCCATCTAAAGCAGGGGTCGGCAACCTCCGGCCCGCGGGCCGGATGCAGCCCGCGGAGGCCTGCCGACCGGCCCCTGGCTGCTGTTGCAGCCGCTGCCGCCACTGCGGCACCCACCCGTCACGGCTTTTCGCCGCCCTTCCCCGAGGTCGCGCGAGACTTCGCCGCCATTTTGGGC
>NW_024804790.1:0-5039 GCF_019175285.1 Sceloporus undulatus
TCGGCGGCGCGGCGGCGCAGAGGAGAAGGAGGAGGACGCCGGAGGCCCCAATATCGCCTCCCAACCCCTCCCAACCAGAGGCCAGCAGCGGCGAGGGCGGGAGAGGAGTGGCTGGAGGCTTCAAAAGCGCCTCCCTGCCTTCCTTTTTTTCGGCGGCGCGGCGGCGCAGAGGAGAAGGAGGAGGACGCCGGAGGCCCCAACAACGCCTCCCAACCCCTCCCAACCAGAGGCCAGCAGCGGCGAGGGCGGGAGAGGAGTGGCTGGAGGCTTCAAAAGCGCCTCCCTGCCTTCCTTTTTTTCGGCGGCGCGGCGGCGCAGAGGAGAAGGAGGAGGACGCCGGAGGCCCCAATATCGCCTCCCAACCCCTCCCAACCAGAGGCCAGCAGCGGCGAGGGCGGGAGAGGAGTGGCTGGAGGCCCCAAAAACGCCTCTAAGCTCATCCTACCTCCCTGCCTACCGGGTGTAGCCCACGAAGGGTTCTAGGCATTTGGAATAGGGGGCCGTTTGGCTTCATATTCCTCTATTGTGGCAAACCGGCTAAAAAAAACGGAGTCCCCACTCCAGAAAAGGGGGGTGACTGGTGGGCCCGAGGGGGACCTATTGTTTCTCTCCCTTTCTGAGCCTCTCAAGGGAGGCAAGGTCTGTGAGAGGAAAGAAGGTTGCAGGGCAGCTGTTGCCATTATAGACTGCTATTAGCGTTAGTCTAATTACCCTTTCTTTTTCCTTTTTTTAACATCAACAGCTAATTTACTTAATCTTAATTACCAACCAGTGGTAAGACTGAATAATTACCGGACATTGAGTATGCTCTTTAGTGCTTGAAACAGGCCACATAAGTAAAGTTCACGGTTAACATAGAAATTTGAATTTGTGAATATATTTTGGTTATTTTGTATCAAGGTGATAAAAGAAGTAGACAGAAGACTCTATAAAAAATAGTAAAGGTCTCAGATAGAATCGATTTGGTATAATGGCGGCAGGTATCAGATCCAGAACCCAGACACAGCCACAGGCTCCAGCACAAACTAGAATCTTCTCCAATTCTAGGAGGGGTTCATTGGAGACATCTGATAAGCCAGATATAGCTATGACAATATTGAAAGAGTTAAGAGATTTTAAAGTGCAGATTAGACAGGAACTTAAAGACACAAGAGAGGAGATAAGGCTGGACGTACACAGGGAAATTGGGGAACTGTCGAAAAAGATAGATGGGATGTCTAAGGATGTTGTGGAATTAAGATCAGAAGTAGAAGAAGTTGCAGTTAGAACTAAAGAATTGGATAAGAAAACGGAACGGTTAGCTAAAGACAGAGAAACAGATAAACAAAACATTTTGATCCAGGAAATTAGGTATAGGGACAGAAGTGTGAAAATCAGAGGACTTCCTGAAAAGGAAAACGAAAATCTTGTTATACGATTACTCCCGGAGTTAGCTAGCTATTTGGACATACCGGACGAGACCTTAGATTTACAGTTTGAAAAAGCATTCAGGATTAACTCGACTTTTGCTAAAGAGAGGAACCTGCCTAGAGATATTGTCTTATGCTTTACGAATTCTAGAATACGAGAAAAACTATGCCAGTTAAATTATGAAGAAAGACTAGTTATAGAAGGTAAAGAGCTTGAAGTATTTAGAGACTTACCAGCTAATATTTTGAAGAAAAGGCAGGAATACAAATTCCTAACCCAGTTACTGCAAAAATTAAACATTAGGTACAGGTGGGAGAGAATAGAAGGCATCTCATTAACTTACGCTCAAAAAAGATACAGAATCAACTCAATAGGAAAAGCAAAAGACATATACAAAAAACTGATAGTGAGGAAGAAGAAAGAGGAAGAGAAGGAAGATAAAGAAAAAGAAAAGAAGAAAGACGATAAAAGTAGTGCCGAATTAGTTTTTGAGGAAACAAGTTATACCCAGGGAATCAAGGGGGACAAAGATTTAGATGTACAGGAAGTCTCGTTAATAGACCTAGACCCTGCGGAGCAGGATATCAGCAGAGATTCAAACTCTGACGAACTGTATTGATTAATTGAGATTGTTGGTTTATAGAAAACCTCATAATTATGACGTTAAAAATTTGTTCTTTTAATGTGAGAGGATTAAATAAAAATCATAGAAGGAAAGAGATTTTTCATTATTTAGAAAAAAACAACTATGACATAATTTGTTTACAGGAAACGAAGATTAGAAATAATGAGATAAAATTTTTGAGAAACCCCAAATTAGGATGTTTGTATTTCTCATCTGATGAAAACAAGCGAAGAAGAGGGGTCGCTATTTATATAAGCAGAAAATTTGACTCAAATCTAATTGTTAAGGATAAAGAAGGAAGATTTGTAGTAGTTGAAGTCGTGGTGGATAACGTAAAAATCAAAATTGCATGTATCTATGGACCACTTGAAAGAAAGGACATATTTTTTCTTAATCTAAATAAGGAACTGTGTGAATGTAGTACGGACAACCTAATCTTAGCAGGAGACTTTAATGGGGTTTTGAAACCCAAAAGGGACAGGGAATCTAATAAGAAAATCCAAAACAATCAGGGAAAACTCCCTAACACACTTTTTGAGCTGTTAGAGGAGCATGAATTAACGGACGTATGGACACATCTTAATAAGGGGAAAAAAGGATACACGTTTTATTCGGGGACACATAACTCGTTTTCCCGTTTGGATATGTTCTTTACAACTAAAAAATTGACAACAAAACTCAAAAGGATGGAAATAGCGCCTAGATTACTATCTGACCACAATTTAATAGAACTAACAATAGACCTGGGTTTTAGAAAAGTGATAGGAACCTGGAAATTAAATGAGAACTTGATTAAAGATTCCAAATTTGTGGAAACTATGAAAGAGGAAATGAAACAATTTTTTAAGGAAAATAATACAAATGGAATGAAAAGTAAGGTGGTATGGGACACCTTCAAATCAGTGATAAGAGGGATGTTAATTAAAAGGGGTTCAGAAATTAAAAAACAGAAAGACGTAAAACTCAAAAAAGATTTGCAGGAATTAAAGATAATAGAGGAGAAAATGAGAATACATAAGAACAGTAATAATTTGAAAAATCAATATATAATTCTAAAAAATAGAATACGACTGGCAAACACGGAAGAGATCGCAGCTAAGTTAACGAGAATTAAACAACAACACTTTGAAGGAGCTAATAAATCGGGACGATGGCTAGCGTATAAATTAAAAAAAGAAACGGAAAAACGGACGATTAGTGAAATTAAGACAGGACAAAAAACACTTACCCAACACGAAGAGATATTAAGAGCATTTGAAGAATACTTCACAAATGTATTTAAGGAAGACAAGGATACTAAGGAGGAGGAGCATGATAGAAAATTAAGTACCTATCTTAATAGAAAGAATATAATACAACTGACAAAACAACAAATTGAGGAATTAGAAAAACCTATACAGGAGGAGGAAATAGTGAAAGGAATAAATGCCTTGAAAGAGGGGAAAGCACCCGGGCCAGACGGTTACACGGCCTTGTTTTATAAAACATTTGTAAAAGAGATTGCAAGGGAACTAGAGATAGTATTCAATAATATAACAGAGGAGGGTGTGCCCGACACATGGAATTTGGCAAATGTGACATTAATTCCTAAGGAGGGTAAAGATAGCACTGAGCTCGCTAGCTATAGACCCATTGCACTCTTAAATATAGACTCAAAAATTTATACAGGAATCTTGGCAAATAGATTGAAAAGCGTATTGAAAGATATTATACATACAGACCAAAATGGATTCTTGCCAGGAAGGCATATAAGATCTAATATACGTACAATCCTAAATATAATAGAGCACTATACAATACATAATGACAAAAAAATGGCCCTAATGTTGGTAGACGCTGAGAAGGCGTTCGATAATCTAAGATGGAAATTTATGCTGGAGGTTATGAAAAGAATGGGGTTTGGATGCAGATGGCTATCAAATATTGCCCAACTATATACTGATCAAAAGATTCAAGTTTTAGTAAATGGACAAAAGACAAATTGCATTAAGGTAGAGAAGGGTACAAAACAAGGATGCCCCCTTTCACCACTGCTCTTTATTATGGCACTAGAAGTCTTGAACAACTCTATAAGAGCGAATAATACAATTACTGGTGCAAAAGTAAAAGGTGTTGAATACAAGCTTCGGGCATATGCCGATGATATGTTACTAATACTAGAAGATCCAAACAAATGTATTGACCGTGTTTTAGGGGAAATGAAAGAATTCGGGTTCTTTTCAGGATTCAAGATAAACAAAAACAAGACTATATTGATTACTAAGAACATGAGAATGGAAGATGAAGAAAAGTTGACAATAAAATCAGGAATTGGAGTTAAAAAAAAGGCAAAGTACTTGGGTATATGGTTGTCGAATAAAAATATAGAGTTATTTGAAAACAACTATAAAGTGGTATGGAGACAGATCTCAAGGGACATGCAGAGATGGAATAAATTGGACCTGTCGCTGTTAGGAAGAATAAATACCATCAAAATGAATGTGCTCCCCAGGATAATGTATCTTTTTTTAAATCTGCCCATAATTAACAATGATAAGATAATTCTGACATGGGAAAAGGAGATTAGTAAATTTTTGTGGAAAGGTGGAAGGGCAAGGATAAAAGCTCAGATACTACGGAAAAGGAAGGATGAGGGGGGCTCTGCTCTCCCAAACTTGAAATTGTATTTCTGGGCAGCAGGGTTACTTTGGTTGCAGGACTGGGTGAGGTTAGAAAATAATAATTTGTTAAACATTGAGTCATCAAACCTGAGATATGGTTGGCACGGGTATTTATGGTACCGCAAAGACCTAATTAATAAGGATTTTGTTAACCACGCTATTAGGAAGCCCCTTCTAAGAATTTGGAAAACAATAAGATCTATATTTTATTTCAAGATACCATACTGGGTTTCTTCGCAGGAGGCATTATTTGGCAGATGGGAAAAAGCACAAAGCTGGATAAGATATAAGGACCTAATCAAGAGAACAATAAGAGGGGAAATAGAAATCAAATCCAGGCAAGA
>NW_024804791.1:0-5039 GCF_019175285.1 Sceloporus undulatus
GACTAGAGATCGACCTTTTCCAGGAAAACAGATTTTCAAGAGAATCAGGTTGTATGGAATAACAAATGGCCTTTAAAACACCAGCAGAGAATCTGTCACTCTTCCAGAGTTTTAGGCTTCAGCTCCAAGGAATCTCTGAGAGCATGACCTTAGTAAGTATATAGTCCAAAGGCCCAAAGACTCATCTGCTGTATTGATTGTTATTATATAAATTGGTCCTATTCAAGGTCCATCTGGTGAAATCAACCTTGTTAAAATAATAGACAACTCGTGTATTACTATGTATTAAGGTTTTAAATGAGGGAAGAGAACACAATTAACATGAGATCTTGCCACTTAAAAGGAAACCTCTGTTCCTTCTCCCAATTCAGCTTATAGGTTACTTACCAGTTACAGCCACAAAACAATCCTACCTCTGCATAGTGGAAACACAGTCCATTGGCACAGCCCTAGTAAAGTTACTGATGTGTTTCAAAGTGCTCAGACCTAAGTTTCTAACTAGACGTCATCGTAATAGAAATACTTTTACTAATTGTATACTGTATATACCTCCAAGCCACCTTCAATTTTGAGGCTCTGAGCAACAGAGACAGGACCTGCTTGGTGTCATGGCACTCTGCTGTCCCTTTTTCTTTCCTCCTGTAGTAGTCTTGATGCTTGGTGGCACTTGGGGCAAAACAGGGGCTTCTTCTTTCGGTGGAGTCGGAAGTTGCACAGAGACTTCCTCCATCTCTCAGCACAAACTTTCTTCCAGCTCCAAAGCTGCCTTTTCTGCTGCGGCTTCATCCAGTTTTCTGGCTTCTTTTGCCTCCTGCAGAGCATTCAGCCTGGGATCAAATGGGAGAAATGGATGCAATAGCCTTTTTACTTAAAAACGTTATTTTTATTGTAATTAGAGGCAGTTCTAAATTTAAAAAGTCAAGTCATGGCTTAAGCAACAAACGTGCAAAGTCCACACATCCCAGAACGGCCGGCTGTATCGGTTTATGCAAAGACCAAGCTCTTTCCATCCCTGATGGAGGGCCTCCCAAGGAGCTTCTAACATGATCCTCGCTGCAATTCAGCATCTCACATGCCACAAAAGGAATATGAGAACCAGTCTGAAGACTCAAGTTACACTGATCTACTGGTATGCTGCTTAAAGATAGCTGGAAAGGTACTCGCACCCACCTGAACACCACTAAGTCAGGCTATGGATGCAACTCAGTCCTAAAAATCTTAAGAGGAGGGAATGTGGTGAGAGATGCAGTTTAACAACATCTGCAAGGCCACATGTTCCCCATCCCTGGTTCTGTTTTATGTGTCAATGCTGTCATACTCTGTATAACCAGGTCCTATTTAATACTGGTAAAGAGTTTTTAAAAGTGCAGACATTATGGAGAAAGCCCAATGGAGAAAGTGCCAGAAGGAGAATGACAAAGATGATGGAGGTAATGGAGTGTGTTCAGAGGAGGGTGACCAAAATGGTGAAGGGTCTGGAAACCATGCCTTAGGAGGAGAGACTTAGGGAGCTGGGTATGTTTAGCCTGGAGAAGAGAAGGTTAAGAAGGGAAATGATAGCCCTGTATAAGTATTTGAAGCGGTGTCATATTGAGGATGGAGCAAGACCCAGAACTAGGGATGCAAGATGCAGGAAAAGAGACTCAGGAGGAATCTCCTGACAGTAAGAGCTGTTTGACAGTGGAATACATTCCTTTGGAGTGTAATGGAGTCTCCTTCCTTAGAGGTCTTTAAACAGAGGCTGGATGGCCATCCGTCGGAGGTGCTTTGATGGTGTATTCCTGCATGGCAGGGGTTGGACTGGATGGCCCTTGAGGTCTCTTCCAATTCTATGATTCTATCAATGCCGGCAGAGTAAGTGATGGAACTGAGCAGGAGATTCAGGAGGAAGGAGCTTCAGAACCAAGTTGTGGCCCTGAATGTTAGGGATGGAATGGTGCCAGGAGCCATGCAGCTGCTGTTGGACAGAAAGGGGATGAGGATAGGAATCATTGCATGAGGAGATATTGGGTTATCTCCTTTCACAACCTTTCAAAAAGTACTCTGAGGGCATCACACACACACACAGAGCGTTTCCACCACTATAAGTCATGAAGAGGATCCCAACCTCTGTTAGTTTCTATTGTTCAAAAGACCCACAAAGACCCAGATTGCCTGGATATATCTCTACCGGAAACAAACAATGCCCTCTGTGGAAAAAAGCCTATTGTGTGACCCTCCTCTTTGGCTGCTGCCAGACTTGGCATAACTAAAATCCAGCCTCCACTAAGCAAAACAGGCCAAAGACTCACTTTGCTGCTTCCTCCTCCTCCTCTTGGATCTTCCTCAGAGCGCACAGTTCTGCGTCCCAGATCCTGTTGTCTAAAATGGTTCCCTTCACAACTTGCAAGTGCTTGTAGCCAGCAAAGAATTTGTTGACGAAGGAAATGTATATCTGACTCATCCACAAAGTGTGCTTCTCCTTCTGTTCGTTTTTGGCAATCTGGAGCTTATCTAGACAAAACACATAGTTACTGGAGTTTTGTTTCGAAGGAAAGCACCACAGTTCAGAGGCAAACCGCACTGCTTGGCATGTCAAAGGTCCCACAGCCATTCTCTGGCACCTCCAGTTCTAACAGGAGGATTTCTACCAGAGATACATTGAGCTGCTGCCAGTCAGAAGAAAGGAAAACTGCACTAGACTCTTGCTCTATTAATCTACAGCCACAGGCTCACAATCCTCTGCACATTTCAAATGATTTGGCATTGAGGTCACTGGAATTGTGCGCTGGGTCCAGAACTTAGAAGAGCTGCTTTTGGGGGCTACAACTCCCAAAAGTCCAATCATGTGTCCGTGTTTCCAGTTCTGGAAATGGTCATGTTTTGATTTCATGTTCTTTTACTGCCCTCAAATGGTGTCTCTTGGAAATCACAGCATTGGGATCCTCCTTATTCATTCTCTTCACTTTCTAGCTGTGGAGAGCAACCTTTTGTACAGAGGGTCTCCTCTAATTGTGGAGGCTTTTCAACATGGATCTTTTGGAGTTTTCCAAATTGCTTTTCCAATCCAGAAAGTTGTCCTTAACAAAGTTATACACAAGAAGGGTGCTAAAGCAGCGTTAGGGAAATTAAATTGTCCCTTGTCTGTGTACTCAGGTTCTGAATACAAATGCTACCTCTAAAGAATGCTGGTTGTGATTCTATATTGTGGTCTATGTTGTGTAACTTCACATACATTTAGCAACATAGCAGAGACACTACAAACCCTCCTAGTCAAATGATATGCATCTGCACTCCTTAGCTGGTGTCCTGACGGAGGCTGGGCTCTATCGATATGCAATTGCCATTGCTCTGCCTCCCCTACATAACAACCTCCCTGAATGCAGATGTGACTAAACTACTCAGACACAAGTCCATTGATGTAGGCTCAACTCTCATAGTGAATTTCAGCCGTCATTGTTATGTGCATTGTTGACTCGCACTTATGGCAAACCTATTCTATGGTTTTCTTGGCAACATTCCTTAAGGGGCTTGTCACTGCCTTCCTCTTAGACTAAGAGGGTGCTTTGATGGTATATTCCTGCAGGGCAGGAGGTTGGATTTGAGGTCTCTTCCAATACTATGATTCTATGACTTGCCAAAGGTCACCCAATGGGATTCAATGGCTGTCCAATGCTCAAACCACTACCACATTTTTGTCTGGTTTGGGGAGCTTTGGGGTAGTTTTCAAGTGAAAAAGTGGCTAAAAGTGGGCATAAGAGGCTTCTGGGGAGCTGTACTTTGGGGTCCCAAGGAGCATAAATATAGTCCAGACTTTAACCACCTGTGCTTTATAGTCATGGTAAAAAGACCATCCATTTTCATTTAGCCTATTGTCTTCAAACACTAAATAATTCTCTCACCTGCTAATTCCTTCATTGGAGTGCAGAGAAGCATATCCTGCTCCATGTCTGAGGAAGCCAGAGTGTGGGTTTCTTCTTCCGCTTTGTCTTCCGCAGCAGCAGTGAAGGTGACATTCAGCATTGCGGGGGCTGAAAGGGGGAGAGAAAGCCAAAGGGTCACTTCCATCTTACTTATGGCTGAATGTGCGACTGACAATATGTGGTGGCGAGACATTGTAGCACTTTTGAGACTAACCAAAAGGAAGAAGTTGGCAGCATGAACTTTCGTAGGCTCAAATAAAATCATCATTATTATAATTAATTTCTTAATTAATTTATTTAAAACCCGCCATCAAAGGAAGAAACAAGAAAGGGGAATTTTGGCTGAGGATAGGGTTGCCATAAGAGGAGCTCCAAACCAGGACAAGTGCAGGACAAATGTAGGGCAACATTTTCAAATGTAGGACACTTTTTTAAAAAATGGAGGATGTGCAAAAAATTGAGGGTTTTTTAAAAAAATGTTAATATAAATGCATGTTTTTAGGCATGATCAAAATGGAGGACATTTTCCCATGATTCCTAGGCAGATGGCAGGAATGGACTTGCCCTCAGCTTCAACTGTAAAAACAAGCAATGATAAAAATTAATAAAATAAAAAAAAACAATCAAAAAATAAGTATTTTATATTTTTAAACATTAATTTTAAAAAACTTTCAAGGCAGACCTGAAATGGCCACTGACTCACATTTACACCTCTTCCTCCTCCTCCTCCTCCTCCTCTTCGTCCTCCCCCTGCTCCTCAGCGCCTCAGCGCAAGGGCTCCTTGGGAAGCCCCGCGCGAGTGCGCACATGTGGAAGGTGCGCACACACGCGCGCTGCCACCACCCCATGCTGCAGCCAGGGCGGCACGCGCAAGGGAAGAGAAGCCCGTCCCCTTGGGCCAGCTGGCCAATGGATGGCTGGCCCAAGGGGACGAGCTCCTCTGTCCTAGCCCCGTGCGCACGCAGGAAAGCCCTGCAGCGGGTGGGGCGGCGGCGGCGGCACGCACAAGGGAAGAGGAGCTTGTCCCCTTTGGCCAGCTGGCCAATGGCCGGCTGGCCCAAGGGGACGAGTTCCTTTGTCCTAACCCTGCGCACGCACAGGAAAGCCCCGCTGTGGGTGGTGCATTGGCGGCTGTGG
>NW_024804792.1:0-5039 GCF_019175285.1 Sceloporus undulatus
AAAAAAAGCCTCTTGCAAAGTGCCATGCTGGGAGCAAGGAAATGAACGGGAAAGTAGCACAAGCAGACACACATTCTATCTATATATGTATCTACCTGTAGCAAAAAGCATGCACATAGCCTGTCAAAAATAAATAAATAAAAAGAGAGAGAAAGCTGCCTGCCAGAGCGGAGGCTTGCTCCGTTTCTTGCATTCCCTCTGACCTACCCTGAATTGACCCTTTCTCCGGCTCCTTCCTCCTCCTCCTCCTGCTCCCCCATTACCCTGATTCTGCCCTAGGCACCCCCGGCTCCATCCGTCACCGCGATTGCCCTTGGCACCCATCCTCTAGCTCCTTCCTCCTCCTCCTCCTCCATCACCCGATGCTGCCCTCCATGGCACCCTTCTTTCCTCTGGCTCCTTCCTTCTCCTCCTTCTCCTTTCAATGCGGCCCTCCATGGCCCCCTTCTTTTCCCCAGCTTCATCCCTCTCCTCCACCTCCCCCATCACTCCGATGAAGGGGAGGGAATGTTCTGTCCTCTGTCCTCCCTCTGACCTAAATCTCTCCCCTGAACTTGACCCGATCATGATCGGGGACAAGTTCATATTCGCCAAACCCGTTTTTTAAAAAAAAGATACAGCTTTTACTCCGCTTCCAAATGACCTGTGCTAAGAGGCATTTGTCCTTCAACGGATGTGAAAGCCTTGGGTTCGTTTGTGGGAGATTTGGGGCAAATATGAACTTCCCGTGCTTAATCCGGGTTCTGATCCAGGGTAAAAGGTAGTCTGAATGACCCCCAAGAAAAGCTGACACTGTACTAGAAGATGATGGAAGTGCTGTCTTCAAGAAAGAACTCTTCGGACTAGCTGATGCTTATCTCTTCCTCCAAACTTTGATGTTATAGTGTCACTCTGCCACGATTCATTTCTCCTTCTTGGCCTCCAATCCATGCTAAGGCTGGCAAAGTCTGGCCCTTCTTGCAGCTGAGCAAGCAATGGAGATTATCACACCATCATGTGCACAGAACCGTTTTTTCTTTGCAAGGTACAGGAGAAGCCCAGATTGGGTCCAGGATGCCCAGATTGGGTCCAGGATGCCTACAGCCTGGGCACAAGTGTGTGTGATAAAATCCGACTGTTGAAGTTCACATTCCGTGTCTTGGGAGAAAAGGCAGTGTGATAATCTCCTTTGATAGGGACATGGGCTGGGTCTCTCTTGTTCTTTCATTCTTTTTCTTCAAATTAATGCAAAGAGCAATTTATATGTATATTTATAAATTAGAATTACATTCTAGCTTTACTCAGTACATATACATGTCTCTCCTTCTCATTTCATGCTCGAAAGAATTCAAATCAGATCATTGAAGTACATCAGGTTGAGTAAAGAAACAACTAGTCTAAATAGTTTTCCAAGATCAGTGGTTACTTGCAACTCAGTATTCTAAGTCAGTCAATCAAATCACTGCAATATTTAGGTATATCAGCCAGGAGCAGTGTAAGGAGGCCTTTATATTCCAATTTTTGATATTGGAATGTAAAGGCCTCCTTACACTGCTCCTTGTCTTTCTCTCTTCTGAATTGAGAATAGTGTCTGGCAGAGCTTCCAAGAAAAGACATATACACATGTAAGTCCATGTTATGTACACATAGGCTACAAATAGGATCCCACCCATCATTTCACTTTAGCATTTTGTTGTAACACCAATAAAAGTTGAAAGGTGTAATACCAATGAAAGTTGAAAGGTGACCTATCATGGGTTTTTCTTGGCAAGATTCTTTGGAGGTGATTTGGCATTGCCAACTTCTGAGGTTGAGAGTGTATGACTTGCTCATGGTCACTCAATGGGTTTCCATGGCCACTCAGGAATTGAACCTTGACCACTGGAGTCATAGTCCAGTGCTCAGACCACAGTGGTTCTTATTGAAAGTTACCTGAAACGAAATGGTTTTATGATATCATTGCTGTTGAAAAGATACTTTCTGTTCCAGTTTGACATTGAACTGCAGGATCCTATACTCCAGCCATCTCTGAGAAGATACAAACACTCCATGATTAATTAACTATAGGTAGTCAGGCTTCGTTTTCTCTGTCATACACTTCTTTCTCCCTCTCCACTCCTCTCTTTCCTGGCTATCTCTCCGCTTACTCTAATAAGCATAAGATAACCACAAAAGTCCATTCTATTACTGGACAGGAAAGTGTGGTCACTCTCCATTGCTTCTGGGCGCATGTGCTTGAAATCTTCCTGCCCAGCTGATCAAGCCTTGTTTGCTTTCCCACTTTCCCACTGATTTTAAGTCCATGCTCAGACTTAAGACTCCCCAGTAAAACTGTATTTACTCTTACTCTTTCCCTTCTCTCTTTCCACTGGACTGACATTTCATGTTTATATATGCCAAATCTCAATCCACTGTGGCAGACATCTTTGGTCTTCCCATTAAAGCGAATAGCACAGGGCAAATAGATCTCTGTGATGTTTTGAACATTTCATAAATGCTCTTTTCTTTCTATGATATAATATACTGTCTTGTATTGTATTATGGAGGGCAAGAGTGGTGTAGCAGTTTGAGCACTGGAATAGGACACTGGGGTAACAGAATTCGAATTCTGCCTCGACCATAGAAACCCACTGTGTGACCTCGGGCTAGTCACCTTTTCGCAGCATTGGAGGATAGCAGTGGGAAACCCCTCTGAAGAAACTTGAAATGAAAACCCTCTGAAAGGTTCACTTTCGGGTTGCCATAATTCAAAATCGACCTGAAGGCACAGGACAACAGCAACATGTATGGTACTGTATATGCAGAACATATCTTAAGGTAATGATTCCTTCTTGAGAGGGGTGAGAATATCATATATGCTGATGGTGACTGGTGACTGGGTCTGGCTTTGAATGTGCCTACCACTTATCTGCTGCCATGGTCTCAATGGAGACAAGGCAGCAGAAAAAGAGAGAAGAGGTCACATCCATATCTCCTTCCCTGGTGCTCTTGGCCTAGAGAGGGGGAAAGGAAGGGTGAGTGTACTTACACATGTATACATCCTTCCCATCACCTTGGCCAACCTGAATCTGAATCCTGAATCTGGTGGCCCTGGGAGCCCAAATGGTCATCCGCATTGGGGCAGGGAGGGGACATGCAGCATTGAGGTAGGGTATGCCTTTACTCCCTTACCCCAGTCAGGGCAAACCCATATTCCCAGTGTCTTCATTACATGCAGCAGGTCCAGAGGCAGGCCTGCTGGATTCCTTGTGACAGCAGGTCCCCTTTCCTGGCAAGGACATCAAATGGTCAGTTGCTCAGCTGGCCTTGGTGCCATCCACCACCAGAGCCGGAAATGAGGCTGTCGGGCTTTACGTCATGGAGTAACCATGCCCAAGAAAAATAGGACCCCAGGGTATTGCCACATACCTGGTGGGACTGACTGAGGCTGCAGCCCCTCAGGGCCTGATGAAGGATATGAATGGAGGCCAGCCGTCTCCCCACCCAGCAGCCCTACACCGGTTGATACCAACATTAGGGATTTCCGAGAGTGTGAAGGGTATAGTGAATCTACGCTTTCTTGGTGATCCTTTCCCACACATTTTTCCTTCTTTCTACTCCGACTGTCAGATCACCCATCATGCACTAGGATTTCAGAATGTATAGTGTGATCTTTACTACTCCTTCAAGCACAGATGGTATTAAACATGTTTTCTCTGGTGCTGCATGAACTCAAAAGCTTTGAGAATGATAATTATCTAACCTATAATTTCCAAACTTGTGATTCTGGCTGCCTGTGGAATTGCAGCACCAAGAAGAGCTTGGAGAATTAAGAGCCAAAAAATCTGGATTTATTTAAGTTGTCATATATAAAGGATCCTTTCAAGGGAACATCTGCTTGAGGCCAAGGAAGAAACTTGGACAGCTCATCACTTACTGCCAATGCTTAATGTGGAGTCTTTGGATCAGAAAAAGCTGCTGCTTGGGTGGGGGTGGTTGTTTATAGCTGGGCATTGCATGAAATCAGAGCAAGAGATGCAGGTATGAACGTTGGTGTATGATTGGGACTGAGTACAAACTATAATGGGTTTGACAGAGGTTTCATTACTCTTCATCTTTCTTCTGCCTGATATTTTGAACAAAAGTTTGGGCTCCATGTGCAGCTGGCAACGCCACATTCAACAAAATTCTGTTCGTTCCAAAGGAGATTTTCTCATTGGGCAATTTGTGTCCATTGCATTAGCAGAAATGTCATTAAATGACTTTAGGGAAGCACGGGAAACATCCTACAAAGCTTGGTAAGCAAGAAGAAGAGGGCAGATGTGTGGCTTTGAGTCAGTTTAGTATGATTAAATGGTTTAAATTCCTTTAGTGTTGACACAGATGGATCAGTGGCATCACTAGGGTTGATGTCACCCAGTGTGTTAACTCATGGTGTCGCCACCACATTCCTCTCCTCCCATTTCACATTCTACAGATTCCTTAGTCATGCTATTTTACATTAACCTTACTCATAAATTGTAATGTCATGCTGTTGGTTGTGACATAAACGACTAGCAAAATTGAAATTATACCTTCAAATTACAGTATCATATGCACAGTCTAAAAGTTTTTACATTGACATAGTGAAGATTTGGTTAAAATATGATATATTTAAAGAAATACGTAAAAGAATCAAAAGTTTGAAAAAAAACATTTTTTTTAAATTAAAAATTTGCAAATTAACATTTTAATTTTAAAAGAAATCTGGGGTCTCTCCTTTTCCCTCCCACTGAGCTTCACCCCACTCCCACCATCTCTTAAAGCATTTTAAAGTGAAGCAGATGAATGCCCCATCCAATTTCTTCCAAAATACAGATGTTTGAGGACCAGTGGTTTCATCCCCCCCCCCAGTGTCACTTGGCACTGAGATGAATAGCTATTTTAGGTATGGTAGTATTTCACAAGGTGACTCCAGGTTTTGGAATTGATAAAATGCAACATCAAGTGGGATATTGCAGATGTGTAACTTTGGTTAGAGTTTTTCCTTAAGCCAAACACAATGCTTTTAAAGGGGTTCATGACCTGTATTTAGGTGCCAG
>NW_024804793.1:0-5039 GCF_019175285.1 Sceloporus undulatus
GCCGGCGGGAGACTGCCTCAAAGCGGCAGTCTATAACCCGCCTATGTCATTCTCCATCTGGAAGTGTACCTCTCCAAAAAAGAAAAAAAGAAAAAGTGCTACATGTATAATCTAGTTTCTCTCTGAGTCCCTTGAGCCCAGATGAAAGGACCATGGACTTAAAATAGGAAGGAAAATTTGCCCAATACCAATTTTGGCACCTTCTTGTCTTTGGTGATGTCCACTGGGGCACTTGGCCATAAACAGAAGTGACATTTCAGGTGACTGAATGTCATGTTTAACCATTTTAGGGTTGTGCATACATGTGTGTGTTTCAGAGTGAAGCTGGGCTGAAAAGAACATTTGCAAACAAAAATGGCCTCCTGGAGTTTTTATTTTTTCATGACCCAAAGTGTTTTGAAAGGGGCATTTTGACTGAGAACAAATTCAGAGGCTAGGGAACCTAGGACTACTCAGCCCATCACAGGCCACATGTACCTGTGGGCCACCCAATTCTCACCCCAGTGTAAAACAGTGATGTTTTGATTCTGTCACTTTTATCAACAGTATCCAAGCAAAGACAAAATGCATTCCTTGGTTCTTTATTGTATGAATCATAAAATAAAGTGTTTCTACCCACACATTTTAGAACCTAAGTGGGAACTATTATATTTCCTCTTGAAAAGATATTGTCAGGAGTTGGGATTTCGAAAGCCTGTCAGGCATCCACTTTCTAAAAGATTCGAAGTACATACAAAAATGGAGGCGATAATAACTCCTTTGTTACAGTGGTGGAATGTTCTAAGGCACCAATGGCAAGCAAAGAGGGTTAAACCTTGCTTCTCATTCCCCCTGCCCATATTTATTAAATACAGACACAATAGTTTTACCTGCTGATACTATAGCACAGCCTTAATGATGATTGTAGCTAGATATGTATATGCAAACCTCACATCTCACGAGCCCAGTTCTTTTCTTTATCACAAAAAACTGTGAGCCCATTCCATCCATCCATAAGAGCTTGTCTGTCTCCCCCTGCTAAGTACCTGTTTTGGCCTCTTGTGGAGAAAGAGTTTTGAGGTGAAACAAAAGATTAGGCTATGGGGAACCACCATCCTAACAACTATTAGCTAACCCTTAGATGGTAATTCAGACATCCTTTTTTGGATGTCTGAATTACCATCTTTTTTTTTTTTGTCTCTCTTTTTGTGCACCTTTTTGGTCTCTTTGTGCACCTTTTCTATTTAATTGGTGGTAGTTATTGGATTGGTTTAAATATTGGACTAAAACTCCGGAGACCAGTGCTCAGTTATGGAAACCTACCAGCTGATCTTGAGCAAACCACACTCTTTCAGTGTCAGAGGAACGCACCTCCCAAAAAAACAAATCTTGCCAAGAAAACCTGAGATAGCATCACCTTAGGATCACCATAAATTGGAAATGACTTGAAGGCACAAAAAACAACAACAACAACAACAACAACACACTTTTTAAAGTGGCATACAAGCAAAACATATTATTATCATGGTTGTTAATTGTAGTATTTAAATATAGGTTCAACAATATTTATTTATAATTAAATATGAGGTTAGCACTGGACAATTGTCTAGGCTTTTCTTCCTTAAGTTAAAAATAAAAGCTGTGAAATATCTGTTTGATAAAACATATTTATATTGCGATGACATGTTAACAAATGTATGTATTCCACTTGAAAGAATATTGTGTTGAGAATGCAAAATGATATGTAAACTTCAGCCCTGTGCAAGGATGGGGGGAAGAGCCATTAAACAAAAGGAGCATTATTTCCATGCAAACTGTTTGGAGGACTGAATTGTAAGTATTACTTGCAAAAATGGCTCATAGCCTTTCCTTGCTCTCTTTCTCTCTGTGTGTATGTGTGTGTGTTTCACTGGAGACAACTAGTTTATATTCCCTTATGAGCAAAATGGAAGCTCATTAATGAAAATGTCATCACAGAAAACATTTGTAATTCTTCCAAAACCACAGAGAGTAGCATGTAAAAAATGTACTGACAAGCTTCTTGCACACTTGGACCTTCCAGCTGAGGGATATTCTCAGTTGCACTCAGCAGCACTATCAATACGATGCCTAATTTTTCCATCACCCTTTTCACTTGATTTTTCCTCACATTTTGCTTAGAATGTGAGAATTCAGTCATTCCAACCCTTAGAGATCAGTGTTTGAAATCTATCTCACTTTCCATTCACCCTGTTACCCCAAGAGAACTGGAGAGTGAGCCAATCCATCCAGAGAACTTTTCCCCGCTCCTGTGCAATGCCAGGTCAGTTCAAAATAAAACTCATAGCATATACTAACTTTTGATGGGAGAGGAAGCCGACCTGGAATGTTTAAGGAAACCTGGCTGGGGGATGATAGTACTATAACTTGGACCCAGGCCCTACCAGCTGGGTATTCCAACAATAAGCAGGTAAGGGGAAGTGAGCAATGGGGGGGGGGGGGGGGCCTTAGACCATATAAAATAATTTTACTTTGGTCAGGATATCTGTCCTGAAAACAGACAACATTTATAGCTTTTTGTGGGTTTTTCGGGCTACATGGCCATGTTCCAGAAAAGTTTCTTCCTGACATTTCGCCAGCATCTGTGGCGAAATCTTCAGAGAATGCTTTGCCTGGAAAAATTGGGTGTATATATACTGTGTGAGCCTGGGAATGCAGGAGTGATTTACATGTGTATTGTTCTGTGCTGATGGCTTGCCTCAGGGTGGCAGGCTAATGCAAAGGAGGATTAATGTCTGATAATTGGTGATAATTATCTGCTGGGAAAGCCCCTGGTTTCCCATTTGCATTTGCTGAGTCCTTATTTTGCTATTCCTCAGGACTGGTAGCCAAATTTTGTCCACTTTAAGGGTTGTCCAGGTGTTTGTGGATTTCAGTGGCTTCCCTGTGCATCCTGACATGGTAGTGGTTGGCATGGTCCAGAACTTCAGTGTTTTCAAACAGTATTTTATGCCCAGGATGGTTAGTGGCATGTTCTGCTAGTGCTGATTTTTCTGGCTGGCCCAGTCTGCAGTGTTTCTCGTGTTCCTTGATTCTTGTTTGCACATTGAGTTTGGTGGGCCCTATGTAGACTTGTCTGCAGCTTCATGGTATGCGGTAAACTCCTGCAGCTGTGAGAGGGTCTCTCTGGTCCTTGGCTGAGCGAAGCATTTACTGGATTTTCTTCATCAATTTGGATGCCGGCCATGAAAGCCTTCGACTTTAGACCACATTTACCTAAGCTTGAAGACTAAGGATAGTCTGGGGAATCTGTTGGTAAACCATCAACCCCGTTGTCTAACAGATTCCCTAGCCGAGCCGACACAACTGGGCTCTGAGTTGGTGCTGGGGTTGCCCAGGCTTTTAGTCCTGGGTGACTTCCACATCCTACTTAAGGCCAGTTCAACAAATCTAAAGGGTACAACTCGGGAGTTCATGGGTTCCATGACAAACATGGGCCTATCCCAATTAGTCTCTGGGCCTACACATTGTACAGGTCATACCATTAATGTGGTCTTTAGTATGTAACAGGTACAGCCATCGGTGGAAGTAGTTAATATCACTGCATTGTCATGGACGGATCATTTCCTGGTCAAGACCAGACTGAAGGCCACTGTTCATCCTGTCAGGGGTGGAGGACCCATTAGAATGGTCCACCCACAAAGGCTGATGGAACCTGTAAGGTTCCAAAAAAACCCTAGAGGGTTTAATGGTTGGTAACACCGGTGATTCTGTTGAGGCCTTGGTTAACACCTGGAATAGTGACCTTACCAAGGCAATAGACACAATCACTCCCATGCATCCTTTCCAGCCCACTACAAACCCTAAACCTTGGTATACAGAAGATCTTACAAATATGAAGTGGACTGGACAACAACTAGAGTGTCACTGGTGAAAAACTCCACTCATATCTGACAAGACACACCATAGGAATTTTCGTGATTCCTATGGAGTGGCAATATGTGCACAGAAGAAATCATTACGCATTACGTCTGCGAATTCATACCCAGCAGAGCTATTCAGGTTTGTAAGGGATCTAACTCAGATACCTGCCACCCAGAAACCCTTATTAGATTCTACTATAGCTTGCTGTGATGCATTTAACAACCATTTTGCAGATAAAATCTCTCAAATAGGAGCCAACTTGGATGCTGGCATTAATGCAGAAGTGATAGGTGAGGTGTCCGGCAACTCCGTGAACAACTTTATACTGTATCAGTTGGAGTTTGTGAGTACCAAGGACATGGACAAGCTCCTTGGTAGAGTGAAAAAGACAACTTGCCCCCTTGATCCTTGCCCATCATGGCTGGCTGACCAGGGTGGAGATACAATAATGATGTTTTTAAGATATATTATTAATGCAGCTCTTAGGGAAGGCCGATTTCCAGCTTGCTTAAAATAAGCAACAGTGAAGCCTCTTCTGAAAAAGCCTTCCCTAGATCCCCTGGACAAAAATAACTAAAGGTCACTTTCATACCTCCTGTTCCTGAGCAAAGTGAGAGAGAGAGAGCCTTTCAACTCCAAGGAGTCATAGATGAAAGATTATCTGGATCCATTTCAAACTGGCTTTGGGGCAGGATATGGAGTTGAGACTGCTATGGTCACCTTAGTTGATGATCTCTGTCTGGGTATCGACAGGTGAAGTGTGACCCTGTTGGTACTCTTGGACCTCTAAACAGCCTTCGATACCATCAACCATGGTATCCTTCTGGAATGCCTGGGAGAGTTGAGAGTCAGGGACACTGCATTGCAGTAGTTTCAATCCTATCTCTCAGGCAGATTCCAGATGGTGATGCTTGAGGACAGATGCTTGGGGACCCTAGTATCCCTCAGGGTGCCACTCTGTCTCCAACGCAATTTAATAATTGCATGAAGCTGCTGGGAGAGATCATCCGGAGACATGGGGTGCGGTGTTATCAGTATGCTGATGACAACCAAATATATTTCTCCATGCCTCGGACTGCGGCAGTGACTAAGGATGGCATTTCTCCTCTGAATGAATGTCTTAAAGCAGTAATGGACTGGATGAGGAAAAACAGATT
>NW_024804794.1:0-5038 GCF_019175285.1 Sceloporus undulatus
ATCTGTGTTTCAGTGTTTCTATGTTCTGGAGAGGCCTCCAGTATCCTCTTGGGAAGAAGGCCTCCCTTGGCCCTCCTTCAAGGGCTCAGAGTGGCCCAAGGGTGACAAAACTGCCTCTGCTTCTCCTAAGGCTTTTGGGGGATATTGAGGGGCAAAACGTCATTAAGGTTTTTTTCAAGATGGTCCAATGGTGGTTGCCTCTGAGGTCCCTTTTGGGCCCAGTGTGCCTCCTAACCCCGAACAGCTGCCCAGCCCTGTCTTGGAGGTGTCTTCAGGCTGTTTCTAGGCTCTTCCCTTGAGCCCTACCCTCAACAAATTGGGAGTCCAATTCTCAGCACCCTTCCTCAGCCTTCCTATGGATTGATTGCTATATTATTATCTGACATTTCTCACTAAATGGGAATGGAAATGTCTCTTTCCTGCACCATACTTTTTGTGTGTGAGAGAGAGAGAGAATGTGAAAGACAGAATGGCAGGAGGAGATGCTGAAGCTGAAATACAGAAGCAGTGCAGATAGGCATGAAAGCAGGAAGGAAAATTGGAGAGAGGAGGGAGAAATGGAAGGAGATCAGGAAAGTGGAAGCGAGGAGGAGAGAGCAGGAGCAAAGTCTAGCTCTCTTTGGACAGGAAAGTAACTCAGGGAAAGCCCACAATAGAGCCAGAAGAGGTGTCCATAAAACAGCTAGAAGAGTATTGTCAGGCAGCCATGAACCTGAAAAACATTAACAACTAAACAAGTAAAATGGTGTGAACCAGCTGAAATCTTTGTTTTCAGACATTTTAAGGTATTCCATGTAGCAATTATGACTAATATCTATGAAGGGAGAGAAAGGGAATGCTAAAACTCCTTTATCTCTCTTCTTGCTTAGCTCCACTGTAGATTCCAGAGACCTCGCCTCTCATGATGCTGAGATGAGTATTTTCTGTGTTTCCCCTTCTTTGTAGAAGAAGTTGTGGCTCACCAGAGAATCAACATTCTGGAGAAACCATACAAATGCCAGCAGTGTGGAAAATGATTAGCTTGGAGGTTTCATCTTCTTTTACATCAGAGAGTCCACAAAGGAAAGAAACCACACAAATGCCAGCAGTGTGGAAAATGCTTCGTTTTATATCTTGAATCTGTGAAAGACAGCATTAATTATGGAACATCAGTATTTTTATATATATATATATATATATATATATATATATATATATATATATATTTATTAAAAGTCAGAAACAATAAACATAAAACTTAACTCATCAGACAACAAACATACAAATAAAACATACTAATACCATGGAAATATATCACTTCCACTCCTCTCTGTTGGTTCTTATGTTTATGTATACTGGCTTTTATATAAATCTTATTCATAATAAAACATTTAATTGTTTTGCATATATATGTCTTAAAATGGTGATTTCTATATTTCCTTACTTTATTTTATATCTATTATTCCTTTATTTCCTTATCTATACTTCTAGGTCCTTATCCTTGATCATATATATGTACGTATGTATCTGAAGTCGAAATCTATATCGCAGTCTATCGTATTACGTTATCTCAGTCTATCTAACTCCCTAAATTACATCACCATTGACATTTCTTGTTATTTAATTTATTTTGCATATCTTTCTTTGTATACCTTTTAAATCTTATCTATCACAACATAATTTTATATATTCAGATATTCATATACTTACACGGATCTCAAGTAAATTGTTATTTTTCACCAAGTTCCACCTGTGCAAAACCCTTTACTTAACCTGACAAGTGCCTGCTGTGATGTTTTTAACAACTACTTGGCAGATAAACTCTCTCAGATAAGAGCCGACCTGGATGCCGGGATTGCAGCAGAATCGACTGATGAGGTGTCCAGTAAACCCATTATTTAAGTTAAACTAGATTGGTTTGAGTTCGTGATTACTTATGACGTGGATAAGATCCTTGGAAATGTGAAGAAGACGACATATCCCCTCAATCCCTGCCCATCATGGCTGGCCATCCAGGGGGGTGATGCCTTGATGGCATTTCTTAGAGATGTCATCAATGCATCCCTTAGGGAAGGTTGTGTTCCAACTTGCTTAAAGGAGGCGGTTGTTAGACCACTCCTGAAAAAACCTTCCCTGGACCCCCTGGATATGAACAACTACAGGCCTGTTTCCCATCTGCCATTTTTGAGCAAGGTGATCAAGAAGGCTGTTGCCCTTCAACTCCAAGTCATCTTGGATGAAACCGATTATCTAGACCCATTTCAAACCAGCTTAAGGATGGGATATGGGGTGGAGACTGCCATGGTTGCTCTGGCTGACGATGTTCCTCTAGGCATTGACAGAGGAAGCATGACCCTGTTGGTGCTTCTAGGCCTCTCGGCGGCTGCTATCAGCTTCAGCTGATACGCCAGCTGTGCCCCTTCCTGGAAGTAAAGGACCTAGAAACTGTTGTACATTCACGGGTAACTTCACGACTTGATTTCTGTAATGCGCTCTACATGGGGCTACCCTTTTGCCTAGTCCGGAAACTTCAACTAATGCAAAATATGGCAGCCAGGCTAGAGGCCGGAAAAACTAGGAGTGACCGAATAACACCAGCCCTAAAATCTCTTCACTGGCTGCCTTAGTTATAACCTTTAAGGCCCTACATGGCTTAGGTCCAACCTATTTGAGGGATCGCCAGCTCCCACATAATCCGCCCCGCACCCTCAGGTCCTCTGGGGGGAATCTATTGCAGCCTTTAAAAACCAGACTAACTGCTACTTCCCAGAGGGCCTTCTCTGCAATTGCTCCCAAATTATGGAATGGCCTGCCGGATGAGATCCATCAAATTGCCAGCTTAGATAGCTTTAAAAAAGCTGTCAAGATGGATCTCTTCTGCCAGGCCTTTCCTGAATAAAAGCGCCCGGCCACAGAATCACCACCCCACCACATCATGTATTAGCCCACCGCTATGTCCTTGCTGTATTTTTATTGTGTTTTTAACAGATGTTTTAATTATAGCTTGTTTAATCCTGTTTTAAGAGGGGGAATGTGGGACATAATGTTGTAAATGTGAATATTTTAATATGTTGTGAGCTGCTTTGATTGTCACAGAAAAGAGGGATAAAAATAAAAGTTTTATTTTATTATTATGTATTATTATTTCTGCAATACAGATGCTGCCCCAGACATCATAAACCTATGTTGGAGCTTGGAAAGATTACTTTCCTTTTGGATTACAGCTTCCAGAAGCCCCCAAGCAACCTTTCCAAGCTCCAACCTAGGTTTACGATGGCTGAGGCAGCATCGATACTGCAGCAATAATCCAGTTGGACACCTCTCTAACTGCCATGGCTCCATCCTATGGAATCCTGGGATTCATAGCTGTGGCACCAGAGCTCTCTGACAGAGAAGGCTAACTAGCTCACAAAACTACAACCCCCAGAATTCCATAGCATTGAACCATGGCAGTTAAAGGCATGTCAAGTTGGATTATTTTTGCAGTGCAGATGCAACCTGGGCTTTGCTCCTTGCAAATCTGGACCTTCCGAAACTTCCCTGAGTGCTTCTCAAAATATCCCAGCTGCCTGCAAATTCCCTGTTTGCTGGAACACAGTCCCTGGCAGGAAACGGAGGGTTATTTTCATCCCACTACAAAGGAAATGGCCATTAAAAATAAGATAACACCTTGACCTTCTTGGCCCAGTCACATTGTGCTAATGTCACACCTCAAAGAACCTCTTGGCCTTCGCTTCAACCAAGCTGAGATCTTTTACGTGCCGACTTTTTGTCTTTCATTGAGAAGATAAATATGAAATGCAATTTGTGAAATACACCAAAATTTATAAATGATCTAACCAGAGAACAGGATCAGGAACAATGGATCCAAGCTGCAAGAAAAGAGATTCCACCTCAACATTAGGAGGAACTTCCTGACAGTAAGGGCTGTTCGACAGTGGAACAAACTCCTTCCTCGGATTGTGGTGGAGTCTCCCTCCTTGGAGGTCTTCAAGCAGAGGCTGGATGGACATCTGTTGACGATGCTTTGATCTGGATTTCCTGCATGGCAGGGGGTTGGACTGGATGGCCCTTGTGGTCTCTTCCAACTCTATGATTCTAACCCTGTTGTAAAACATTCATACAATGCACTTCGTTTGCTCCGTCGCACAGAATTAATGTCTGTTTCAACCAAATGCATCATTCCACGTATGACATGAGCGGTCAGGACTTGTTCAGCTAGTCTACATATAAGTGTACTATGCAAATTTGTGAGTGTTTTCGCACATTTGCATTGACGGTTAACTGTCTTCACTTTCCTGTGCAAAATTGCATCTATTCAAACTCCCTCTGCAGAAAATGTGCTTTCATTCAGTTCCTTGACTGTTTGTGTTAACTTTTCCAATAGAGCCAAGTCCCATATTCTTACATACCATGAGATGACGTTTAATACATTTCCTGATTTCCACTATTGTACTATTAACTATCTAGCAGCTAAAGGTAAAAGTACAATTGAACCCAGTTATGTGACAACTGAGCATCAGAACCAGAGGAAATGTTCAACAGTGCAATATATATATATATATTTGAAATAATATAATTTTTTGAAACCCACTACTGAAGGCAAGTGATCAAAATTCACCTCCCATCCCTGCACACTGGAATGAACCTTTACTGAGCCATCCTATAATGCAGTGGTTCCCAAACTTTGTTTCTCCAAATGTTTTGGACTTCAGCTCCCAGAATTCCTGACTTTGGACCAAATTGGTGGGTGCTTCTGGAAGCTGAAGTCCAAAACACTAGGAAGGCCAAGGTTTGGGAAGCACTGCTATAATGGATATCAGTTCTTGTAAGGACAATGGGACCTACTCCTACTTAAGCAAGTCCTGGATTGCAACCTCAGCCACGAATTCAGACATTCACTGGTACTATCATTCCAATGGGAAGTAACCTTAAAGGTAACAATCAAGGCAACAAATAATAAATAGGAAAATATATATTTTATTGGAAATTAATTAATTAATTAATTAATTAATGTGAATATGCTTTAAAAATACTAATGAAACTAAAGGCTGGATAA
>NW_024804795.1:0-5037 GCF_019175285.1 Sceloporus undulatus
TACAAAATTGGAGAAATAAGAATGTCTCGTGGATCGGTAAAATGGCAATTATTAAAATGACAATACTCCCTAAAATGATATTCCTCTTTCAGAACATCCCAATAATAAATAAAGACCAGATATTTAAAAAGTGGGAAAAAGATTTGTCAAATTTCATTTGGAGCAACAAAAAACCGAGAATTAAAACTAGCGTATTACAGGATGCCACAGACAAAGGGGGCCTCGCTGTTCCAAATTTGAGATGGTACTTCTATGCATGTGTGCTTGATTGGCTTATGGACTGGATAAAACTACAAAATAAAAGGGTAATTAATATGGAAAAATTTGAATTAAAATTTGGTCTTCACGGATATCTCTTCTATGATAAACTAAAACTGGACAAAAATTTTGATAATCATATAATAAGGAAAAATCTATTGAGGATTTGGAACAAGTACAAAAAAATATGGTGTCCGAAACTACCACTTCACACGTCACCAAACGAAGCTATATATAAAAGAGAGATTCTGAAAAAGGAATACTGGGTGACATATAAAGATTTAATAAAAATAAGAGGGAAGGAGGTAACGATGAAAACACAGGAAGAGCTGAATAGAGAAGGTCTATCTTGTAACTGGTTCACCTATATGCAATTGAAGGAACGTTTCCTGGTAGATTTAAAAGAAAGAGGATTTGGCCCGATGGAAATGGGATTAGAAAATATATTGAAATTTCCAAAAAAACAAATTTCAAAACTATATAGTACAATTAGGAGATTGGAATTAGAAAAAGAGACAGTTAAAGATTTTATGTTAAAGTGGGCAAAGGATTGTGAAGAACAAATCCAGTTAGAATCATGGGATAAGCTATGGCAAGTAAGGATAAAATATACTCCATGTGTCCTTTTAAAAGAGAATCTACATAAAATGATGTATAGGTGGCACTTGACACCGTTCAAATTAGGGAAAATGTATAAAAACAACAACCAGAAATGTTGGAAATGTAAAACAAATGTGGGTACATACTTACACTGCTGGTGGAAGTGCAAAAAAGTAAGGAAATTCTGGGAAAACATACACAGAGAAATTAAAAAGATGATAGATTTTGAAGGAGGTTTGGATCCAGGACTGTATCTTTTAAATATCTCAGACAAATTAAAATTAGATAAAAATAAAGATAAATTAATATTCTTCTTGATCGTGGCGGCGAGACTGGTTTTCGGGAAATATTGGAAGAGCGAAGAAACCCCAAATTTAGATGAATGGAGATTAAAGGTAATGGAAATTTGTGAGATGCAAAAGTTAACCATGTTATTAAGTAATGAGACATTAGATAAATATTATGGGGTTTGGAATCCATGGAAGGAATATATAAGAAACATGAAAAGAGAATGCAAATCATACAAGCTCTGATAGAGAAGTGTATAGAGAAAAAGGAACACTAAGCGACTGAATGAGTAGAATCAGAATTGGTGTAAAGACCGTATCTAAGTACTATTATCATTAATTATAGATCTAATGGACAATAGTTAATTCATACAATGAGAGTTAGTTATAAGTGATAGGATAGGATTGGAGGGACTTTGGGTGTTAGCCTAAGGAAGTGAAAGATAAAATAGGACTGATATAGAATGCAAGTGGTATATATGTCATAAGTGATAAGTAATGGCATTATATTGTTCGTTTTGTTTTTGTTTTATGTTTTTAATCAATAAAATTTATTAAAAAAAACCTGCTGATTTCTTTAAAATAAATGACTACAATCATGTGGGTCTTTCTATGCAACATAGTCTCCAAATAGCAGAAGTGTTTTAGTGACAGATTTAGAGAAAACACATGTAGAATTTGCTCTGTATTAAGGTGGGTACCTTCTCCATGACACAAAGCTCCCTCCTTAAAAATGATTTTTTTAAAATAAATAATTGGAAAAGACCACAGAGTTGGAGGCATGGTTGGTATTTTGATTTCTCTCGCTTATATTAATAACTATGTTGCAGATGAACTGTGGGTTTGGTATCTTTGTTCTTTTTAAAGTATTATTACATAACAATGTAACATTTCAGTACTATAGAAATTTCTGGCATTGTACAGCATTATTTGACTTGTTCCGGAGTTCATTCCTGGTGTTTCACATCTGTTAAGTAAATATACTGAGATTTCCTTTTTGGAGTTTATAATAACACTCTAGTAGCATAGCTTACGGTGCACATTTTCAAGCTGAAGTACAACTTTGCTGGGTGTGGAATTATGGGAGGTACAGCCAGACACATCTGAAGGGTTCTAGCTTGGGGAAGATTTAAGTTTTCCTGCTGTAACTAACTGTGTATATAATTCAGACAGACGCACACTTAGTTTTGCCCCAAGAAGAATACATACATACATACATACATACATACATATCCTCACTAGTGTGTGTGGAGTAGGAATAGTGACATAATAATGTTCTGGCACCGCACTTTCAAGATGTACAAGTTTTGTACAAATGAACCAAAATATTTTAGGAAAACATATTGTTTCACTTAATCTTGAAAAAAAAGTGACTTTTGCTTAATATTCTCAGAATACCCTCTGCATATTTTTTGATGTTTATATGTTGTGTTTTCTTTTTGGTGGAGGATTGTGCCAAGAAACATATTTCATGAAGAAAATTATTTATGCATAGGGTTTCCTGAACTCAGGGACTATTCCCTCTCTTCTGTTCTTCAAGGCAAGCAAAGGAATATAAGGCAGCACACTGCTTTGAATAGAGAGTATCTTTTTTGGTTTTATTTGGAGGAAGGGGTTTCCTATGTGTGTTTGTTTTGTGTTTTTGGGAGAGGGTTGTTTGTTGTTTTTGTTTTTGTTTTATTTTTTGCCTGTGTGGTGCTTGCCTCTTTTGATGCATACTGCTCCTATAAAATACTAAGTATTCTTTGCCTCAGGAGTTGGGATCAGAAAAATACCCTAGTTCTCAGTACAAGTTTTTCAACCATCTGGATGTGGATTGATATAGTAAAATAGTAAGCCAGAGTGGTATAATGGTTTGAGTGTTGGACTCTGACTTTGGAGACCAAGGTTCAGTTCCTCACTCAGCCATGGACAACCACTGTGTGACTGTTGGCAAGTTACACTCTCTCAGCCTCAGAGAAAGGCAACCCCCTCTGAACAAATCTTGCCAAGTAAACCCCCCTAATAGTTTCTCCTTAGGGTCACCGTAAGTCGGAAATAGCTTGAAGGCAAACAACAAGAATAGCCAGAAGATGCTCTGGAAGAGTATATGAGAAAAATGATAAATAGTTCTGTATCAACAAATTGACCCTAGAATGCCACAGCTGGAAAGTCAGCATGATATAGTGATCTGAGTGTTGGGCTCTGGAGACCAGGGTTCGATTCTCTGCTCTGCCATATAAACCCACTGGGTGACCTTGGGAAAGTTATACATGCTTAGCCTCAGAGGAAGGCAATGGCAAACCTCCTCTGAACAGTTCTTGCCAAGAAAATTCCACAATAGGTTTGCATTAGGGTAGTCATAAGTTGGAAATGACTTGAAGGCACACAACAACAGTGCCGTAGCTGGGAAGAGGTTTAACTCAGTGCATTTACTTTCCATGTAAAAAAGGCCCGGGGATTTGTAGCAGAGCCAATGTGGCATAGTGGTTAGAGCTTTGGACTACAACTCTGGAGATCAGGGTTCAGTCATGGAATCCCACTGAGTCACCTTGGGTAAGTCTCATCCTCAAAAAGCCCTGTTGTAGGTTCCCCTTAGAGTCACGATAAATCAAACATGACTTGAAAGTACACAACAGTAATCCCTAGGTAAAATCATCTTCCATCTAAAGCTCTAAAGAGCTATTGGCAGTCAGTGGCAACAGTCCAGTGATCTTATTCAGTGTAAGGCTTCTTCCTATGTCAGTGTTTAATTTTACTTTCATCAACAGACAAGTATTGACAGCAATGGGCTTAAGGAACCACTGGTCTTTCTTATAATAAATCAGTCATGTATAAATAGAGGTGAATTTCCATGGCACAGCACTGGATGCACTGAGATTTCAGCATATTCAGTTAAGGGGCCATACTTGAGTCCAAGTTAATGATAAAATTATGCAGGAAGGAAGAAAGAACCGTTGTAGTCTCTGAGTGGTTATTCCAATACAGCGTTTAGAATTCCTGACATCATGCAATAAAAATAGCATGGCATAAAAATTTCAACCTGCTTTGTTTTAAAGAAAAAGACAGTAAGCAGTTTGAAGCATGTAGCACATTTATCATTCCAGGTTATTCGGCCCTTAACAATTTACTGTGCATATCATGAATCTATTCCAGATGGGAACATAACATGGCAGGATATCTGTGTATCAAAAATGACAGGTTTGAGAGGGCCAATCCAATCTTCTGTTTGTTTCAGAGAATCTTGAGTAAGGATGTGGGCATGTATGAAGTCCACATCCATGGAATTCATCCTTTTCTCACTTTTGTGTCTGAGACAGGCAGGATATAAATCCTTGAAATAAATAAATAAATCTATCCACTGTTTTTGCTAGTTCCTCCACTCCCAGCTCAATAAAGACCATTGTTACCATGCATCTTCAGTGCTGAAGAAAAGTCCCTCAGATTAGGGTTCCAGGCAATTTGGAAAAAAAGCTTTGCGTGTCTATTTAGATTAGCACTAGTTTCAGACTCAGACTGGCTTTTTTATTGCCATCGTTTGTTTGTATTTGGGTTGTGTGTATTTGGGTTGTGTTCGAGGATGCAAAATTGGAAAGGGAATGGGAAGCTTCACCATCACTATGTGTTCTGTTCAACTCATGTGGTGTTAAGGAGAGTGAAAGACAACAAGGTTAAATGCACCTGCTGTGCCATCAGCTTTCTGCTAAAATTTGTATTCAGTAGCAGTGTACCACAGAATTGATTTGAGTCTTGGACTAGGACTCTGGAAACCCAGGGTTCAGATCACCACTCTGCCATGGAAAACCACTGGGTGACTTAAGGTAATTCATAGGCTCTCTGCCTTAAGAGGAAGGCAATGACAAACCTCCTCAGAATAACTCTTGAAAAAAAATCTTGTAATAAGGTTGCCACC
>NW_024804796.1:0-5037 GCF_019175285.1 Sceloporus undulatus
TCTCTCTCTCTCTCTCTCTGTTAGAATGTTATTAAATACTTTCTTAAGTCTGTGGATAAGTTAATTTTCTAATCCCATGTATGTCCTGACAACCTATGTTCAAGATCTTTTTATGTTGAATATTCCAAAGGTGTCCCTACAAAACATGTTTTAGCATGCAAGAATAGCTGATGTCTTTGCAATGTATCAGTCTAAGGCCTGTCTTCTTACCAGATAGTCCAGACTATGGAGATTATCACAATAGCAAACTGGTAGCCATTTTTGAAAAGGTTCAGCCCACGCTCAGCCTGGACTCAGGTCTGCTTTTTTTGCCAATGCAATAATCTCCTATGTGATTCAGAAAGGTCCAAAACCAATTCCTAAAGGTCAGGTCTGATAGGGCGAGTTTGAGCAAGGCTTGTATTCAAGCAAATTGGACCATGTGCTGCAGAGAGGGATGCCATAACTATCACTAAGCCAAAAATGTAGGACAAAATCTAGACCAAACGGTAGGACAACTGCAGGACAAAACTCAGCCCCAAATGTTGGACATTTAAGATCGTCTATTTTTCTTAAATGTCCTACATTTTGGGCTAAGTTTTGTCCTGCAATTGTCCTACAATGTGGTGTTGAATTTGTTCCACATTTTGTCCCTGGTAATAGTGAACAGTTATGGCACCCCTACATGTGCTGCAGATAGGTTTGCCATAATTGTCCAGTAGGCCAAAATGTAAAACAAAATCTAGACCAAACTGTAGAACAACGGCAGGACAAAACTCAGCCCAAAATGTAGGACATTTAAGTTCCTCCATTTTTCTTATATGTCCTACATTCTGGGCTGAGTTTTGTCCTCCAGTTTGGTTTGATTTTGTTCCACATTTTGTCCCAGGTTTCAGTGGACACTTACGGCAACCCTAGTTGCAGATTTACCCTCTTTGGATGAATCGACAGTGCTGCTGATCACGGGTTGCAGGGCAGGATAGGGGGGGGTGGGGTGGGGGGGTGGGCCACGTCACTGGGCTGAGGCCAATCGAACCATTCACTGGAAATGTGCACAGTTGGATGGTTCAGACCACTGGGAAGGGTCAAATCATTTTGACAGCTATCATGAAATGAGCAGCCCCCCCTTCCTAGGCTCAAAGTCAATCATGTCTATGATTGCTTAGGCTACAAATTCATCTTGTGTGGTAAGGCTCTGAGTGGTTTCTCATGTAAATATGTTATTAATATTATTAATTGGTTTAATATTAAAATGTGAGATGGTTTTTTAATGCTATTTTAGGGTGGGAGGGAAATAGGGAATTGGGATTTTGTGTGTCTTATTATGTTTTTACTTCTGGTTTTTTTTGATGTTGTGTTTTCATTGTTCTTTTGTTTGTTGTTACCCGCCTCGATCCAATACAGGGAGAGGCGGGATACAAATAAATATTATTATTGTTGTTGGTTACTTGTTGTGTTTTGGCTATTTTTTTATATAGGTGCCACCCAAAAACTGCTCTCTAGAGTCATAGTCCAACACTCAAACCACTATGCCATGTTGGCACTATAAATTTTATAGCATAGTAAATTGACCAACACACAAATTTTTAAAAGAAGCTTTAGTGAGGGGCTTTCAGAGGCATTGCTTAAAAAATGGAATAGAAAATAGAAAAGATACTCCAAATATAGATGAATTAGCTTATAAAATTACCAGAAGTTATCGAAATGAATTAACTGACACAGCGGTCAAACGGAAAGTCATCAGAAACAGTTACAAAAATAATGGGAGCTACTAACTGAATATTGCAAAAAGAAATGGAGTTGAATAAAATAAAAATGGACAAAGGGAAATGGAAACATATTGATTAGGTTACAAGAGGGTCTCAAAGAAGGTTAAGAAAACCAAAAACATACCGAAGCTATATATATAACGAATAGCCAGGGAAATAAAAACTGATGAAATAATAAGGTATAAGTCACACAAATCAGAAAGACAATAGGAAGTTTAGAAACAGCATATAATATCACAAAGAACATATTTATTATTGTACGATGTTTGCTGTGAAATGTAATACAGAGCAATCGAATGTAAGATTGTAAGCCTGGAGACAGGGAACCATCTAATTAAAAAGAATAATTGTAAGCCGCTCTGATAGCTTTTAGGGCTGAAGAGTGGGTTATAAATACCTTAATATAATAATAAAGAGTGTAAGAACCTTTGTTTTCAATTGGCTGTACTGTAATAAAAAAATAAAGTTGGGGGGGAGGGGGAAGAGTCCACATTTTGGGGTCCCAAGGGCTGAATATGGCCCACATAAGGTCTGCACTTTGTTTTCCAACTCAATTCAGCAAAACAAATCCTGAGATTATCCTCCCAAATAAAGAGATAAACAGGAGACTTGGGTACTTGGCGTGCCATTCAGAAGTCACTGCCTTTTGCAAGGAGGGAGGCAAAACGTATGCTTCGGAGCCTGTTTCCTTCCAAAATCACGTACTTCCCCTGAGATGCCGGCATCACAATTTTTCATATCCCATTGAACCCTGGCACTGGCTCGGTCCTTCTGTTTAGACAGCCAGAGGTTGCTAAGAGGAGACTGGGCATTAGATCAATATTTGCCAATCCAGCCTGGGATGAACCAGGAAATGTTCCTAATGCTTGCCTTCCCAGGAGGGCTGCAGGCTTTTAAAAGGCCCCAAATCAGACTCAGGAGGGCCAATGCAGAGTTTTCGTGTTTCCCCTGCAATATTTTGGGTGCATTCACATCCTCAATAATGGTAGCACTTTGGGGAGGCATGGCTCGCTTTAAGTTACAGTGGTGTCAAACTGCATCAGATGCACCTACTGAGATGGGAACTGCCACTGCAGACTGGGTCAGCCAGAAAAATCAGCAGTAGCAAAACACATTACGAACCATCCTGGGCATAAAATGCTGTTTGAAAACACTGAAATTCTGGACCATGCCAACAACTATCAGGTCAGAATGCACAGGGAAGCCACTGAAATCCACAAACACTTGGGCAACTTCAACAGGAAAAAAAAACACCCTTACAGTTAGGGATGCCATAACCTGGTGGCCGCTGGGAAAAGCACGCTTTTGGGGGGCCCTCCCGGTCACGGTCCGGTTTGGCCCCCAGCAATGCATTGGACCCGGACGCACGCGCAGGTCTCTGAAGCAGGAGCTCGTCCCCTGCTTGGTTGCCAGCCAGCCATTGGCCAGCTGGCCAAAGGGGACAGGCTCCTCTCCGCACGCCTCCCAGGCGTCAGCAGGGGCCAGGGGCAGCGATCGCAGCCGTCCCCCGCGCGCCTTCCTGGCCTTTAAGGAGGCCTGGGACTCCTTAAAAGCCAGGGAAGAAGAAGGAAGCCGGCGGTGATGGCAGCCGGCTCTCCCTCTCTTTGCTGGCTTCTTCTAAGGAGGCCTCGGTCTCCTCAGAGGCCAGGAGGGAGGGACACTTTTTTGATGTAGGACACTTTTTTATTAAATGGAGGATGCCCATGCCCCTTCCTGGCCTTTAAGGAGGTCTTGGTCTCCTTAGAGGCCGGGAAGGGGCGTGGGGTGTCCTCCATTTAAAAAAAAAAAAAGGGGGGGGGAAGTGTCCTACATTTGAAAACATTGTCCTACATTTTTCCCGGTCTGGCGGTCCTGAGGTATGGCAACCCTACTTACAGTGAACAAGATTTGGCTACCAGTCCTGAAAAACAGCAAAATCAGGTCTTAGCAAATGCAAATGAGAAACCACTCAGGGTCAGGGGCTTTCCCAACAGACAATGGACCACTAATGAGATAGACACAAATCCTCTTTGCCTATCCTCCCCTCCAGAGGCTTTGCCATTCAACAACTGATTGATATATAGATTAACATGGAAATCACTCCTCCCTACCCATGGTCACACAGTATATAATATATACCCAACTCTCTTCCATGCCAGCAATCTCTCAAGATGCCAGCTACAGATGCTGGTGAAACATCAGAAACAAACTCTTCCAGAACATGGCCACTTAGCCCAAAAAACCCACAAAAAAACTATGGATGCCGACTATGAAAGCCTTTGACTTCACACTTAAAGTGGTGTTGAACTGCATTATTTCTACAATGCAAATGCACCTTACGATTCCAGTTTGAATCCTATAGGACCTTGGGATTGGTAGTTTGGCGAGGCACCAGCTCTCTTTGCCATAGAAGGCTAAAGACCATGCAAAGCTACAAATCCCAGGACTCCATAGGATGGATCCTAAGTAAGCAAGCAAGATTGGTTCAGAATGGGTTTGCAACTGCTTTCCTCTGAGGCTTAGAGAGTGTGACTTGCCCAAGGTTACTCAGTGGGTTTCCATGGCTGAGCAGGGATTCGAACCCTGGCCTCCAGAGTCTCAGTCCCAAACTCAAACCACTAGGCCACACTGAAAAGTGACCTGAATGCCTCCAATCTCAGGTAGCTTGCAAGTGACGCCACGTGAATTCTTCTTTCCACCTTGGAGAGGAGAAAGGTCACACCTGCCTTCCTTTCTGGATCAGCCATCAATGGCAATGTTTGCTTTGTACCTGCATTTACCGCTACCAGTTAATATCTGAACAATGTCAACCAGAATCCTCTATCCTGGTGCATGTTTGCTTTTAGGAAAGTGTTTAAAAATATTTTCCAAGCTGGGGATGTTTGACTCATGGATGCAGGATGCAGAACCTGTGGATAAGGAAGGCCAGCTCTATGCATAAATGTTACTCAACTCAGACTGAGCTAGAAACAAACAAACAAAAAAGTGGGCAATTTTTAAAAATAATTCTGTGATTAAATATTATTTTTCGCTTTAATTTATTGGCACCCATGGTTCCCATACTTTGGTTCTTGGATTGATCTTGACTTCAGCTCCCAGAAGCCCAACCAGTATGACCAACAGTTAGGAATTCTGGGAACTGAAGTCCAAAATACCTGGAAGATGAAACTATTGAACTGTAATATCTTGAGTAATTGATTGCTGGTCTTAAGCTGTTATACCCCCCCCCCCCCCGTTTTTCCCCTTGGGTAAATTTGGGATTTTTTCCTTTTTTGGTGGTTATTGCTTTGTTGTTGTTGTGTTGTTGTGC
>NW_024804797.1:0-5037 GCF_019175285.1 Sceloporus undulatus
TGTAAGACGAATGAGTGAGCTCTGACTTAAACCCAGAGCTGAAGAACCGAAGAACCAAGGAATTATGCTTTAAACATAGCTAAAGGAACAAACAAGATGGTTCCGCGCAAAGCACTGATGTGACGAAGGTATTTGGCAACCGAGGCGAGGAAAGTCTAAACTTGGAAGCTGAAGCGGGGTGCCGTCCAGGTGTGACGAACCATGACCGGGAAGAACTTTATCTCCTGAGTCGCCATGATGAGGAACTGACAGGACAATGGAGAACTTTGAACAGAACGAGTAGCTTTGAACACGGAGGGATCTGAACAACCTGTCTGTCCTCCCAGAAGAGGAAGTTGAGTAATGGGCTGCAATATTGCAAGATTCCAGCAGCCAAGAGTGAGAGAGAAGGAAAAGTATAAAGATCCTGGACTTTCATCTCCATTTTGTTGGCACCAACCGCGGCAACGGTGTCATCCCCAGCCTTCGAGAACAACTGATCAATGTTCGGCGGAAGGGAAGTGTGTGTGAGTATTGTATGAATGTGTGAGTGAAAGAGCTCTTGATAATCAATGGTTGTGTTACTTGTGTGATTCAATAAACGTTACATGCATGGTGTTTAAAACCAAATTTGGTGTCTCAGTGTCTTTTTCAGCCTTGCTGTAAATAGGTCCACGGAGGGAGAGGTTCTCATCACACGCTCTCAGGATAAACAGGTTGCCCTTACAATCTTGGGCATAACATATTTGGTGTCAGAAGTGGGATCCTAGAGCGTGGTGAGACTCTTTCTTTCTGGGGACTCTCATAGCTTGGGGGAGACAGATCTTGAGACTTGGTGCAAGGGGACGCCCTTGCTGGGACCAAGGGGCAAAGAGGGAACAGGTGGAGGTTTGGAAGCCTGTTCACACAACTTCTTTGTTCTTTGAGGGGGGGAGTCGGCGTGCTTCTTCCCGCAGTTTTAACAAAAAGTTTGGTGCCAAGAGCAAAGAGGGAACAGGTGGAGGTCTGGAAGCCTGTTCACGCAACTTCTTTGTTCTTTGAGGGAGGAAGTCAGCGTGCTTCTTCCCGCAGGAGTAACAAGAGCAGAGGGGGAACAGGTGGAGGTTTGGAAACCTGTTTACACAACTTCTCTGTTCTTTGAGGGAGGGAGTCGGCGTGCTTTCTCCCGCAGTTGACATAATGTTTGGAAAGAAAAACAGAAGGGGGACGGGGGAAGGCAGGAACTCCGTCCCAGATAACCCTTTTTGTACTATGGATGGAGAGATCAGGAAGGTTTCTCCTGCCGATGATCTTATGGAAGAAAGTAAAGATTGGGGTTTGTTTTTAAAGAGATCACTTTTGAAGGGAAATAAGTACGAAATAGCTTTGAATAAGGTTTCAGAATGGTTTCAACAGGCCTTGGAAAAACATGATCCCTGGGAAGCTTTGTATAAGGGAGTTGGGATGTTTTCCTTTTACACGGCTTCTACTGACATGACAGAACAAATGAGGTTTGGATTGGTGTTAGCACAGGTCGGCCTTAATCATTTAAAATTGCAAGTGAGGCAGTCTGCGGAGAGAGTGCGGGAAGAGGAATTTAAAAACTCCTCACTCACTTTGCAGAACGTTTCTAGAATGCAGGAGAATATTAAATTGGAAGATGAGAATAACAAGTTGAAAAGGGAAACAAAGTTGTTGCAGGCCAGTGTGGATGCTTTGGAGGAAAAAGAACAGGAATGTAAAATACAGAAGCAAAGAGTGGATGTGTTGAAAGAAGTTTTGGTAGATAGTAAAATCCCATTGAAGAAAACTAAATGTGTAGCTTGCCGAGGGACTGGTAAAGACAAAAAGAACCTGTTTTGCTGGCAGTGACAAAACATCTCTTGCCACCCCCTGACAAATTGGCATCACGAACAGGAAACGTATGATTCTATGCTTCTCACAGAAAATTTGCCACAGCCACTGATCAAAAATGAAAAGAATATGTTACTTTAATGGACTCAGGAGCCAATGTTAGAACTTGGTTACCAGGGAGTAAATCCCTGCAAACAATATTATTGGAAATTGCCTTTGTTTTAAAAGAATTAACTCTTTCCTCCCAGCCAGCTTTCCTTCTGGGCAGTGAGAAACTTAAGAATGCTGTACAACCCTGCTGATAAGTTAACAGATCAGCAGAGAACATTTTAGCCCCATAGATGGACTTTTGATAAAAGTATAAAAGATAAGTCCTCCATGTGGAAAAGAAGGTGCTAATATATTTTTTTTTTAAATGGTGGTTAGAAGAATAAAATAAAAAGAGAATCCTCATTTGAACTTTGTTTGTCTTTGTCTTTAGTATAAGCGTTTTTATATAATGGATAAAAGGCTGTTGTTGGTTTTTGTCTCTGTGTATGTTTCTAACAAACTGTGTCATAAATGTGGGTCTGTGGTAGAGAATTTAAAAATGGACATGTGTGTATTTTATGTTATTTATTGGAATTGCTTTTGTGTTGTTGATATATGAAAAACCATGGGGCTTGGTTTAAAAACTCTAGAGTATTATGTTTTACCTTGAGAAAATGACTGTGTGGCTGTGTGTTTGTGTGTGTGAAGTTGGCCGGCTACAGTGTGTGAGCGTGTGAGTTTATAGGTTTGCATGTGTTCCCCCTTTCCTTTGATATATGCTGTGAGTAGGACAAATCCTATTTTAAATTGCTGCTCAGTTCAGGATATGAAGATAAGACAATCGCATCAGAAACAAGAGGGAAAAAAAGGGAAATATTAATAATGATATGAAGGCATAAGATGCTAAAATATAGACAGTTATAGATGTTCTTTTAATGTTAAATGATCTTTTGATGTTAATGTTAAAAGAACAAGAGGGGGAGGATGAAGAAGTGGTACCCCTTCCATATATAGTAATAGCAACTATCAAAAGGAGAGAAAGAGAGGACTTAAAAAAGGATTTGAAATTGTAAAATATTTATATGGATGGTATAATTTAAAGGTACACATAAATAAAATTTCCTGTTTGGGATATAGTTCAAGACAAGGGAGCAGAGGCTCCATATTCGGTTTTAAAGATATAAAAATATACAGAATTTTCACTTTTTTGTTCTTTCTTTTGTATTTTTGTATTTGCTCATTATAATGTTCTTTTCAGAATATAGAAGGTACCGGGACATCTGATCTATTGTTGCCTCAACAGGTTTTGTTTAAAATGCAAAAGATATTTTCCTGTCTTGGATATTGTATTCAAATACAGTCAGTTTAATCATTCAGTTTTTATGTTTTCCAAAATGTGTCCTGCTTGCTTTCTGCTTGCTTCTTGCCTCAGCTGTTCCTGATTTTCAGCTCCTGGTTATACTTGCTGTTGCTGCTGCTGTGCTGAACCTGAGCTGTTGATAAACCTGAGATGTGTAGCTTTATATGGGAACTATAGAAAAATATTTTTGAAAAATAAAAAGATTGAAATGTTGGGTTCATACAGATTTTTAGTCAGGATATAAAATTTTGGATTATAAAATAAAAGAATCAATGTGGCAGATAAAATTGATGGCATTAAAACAGACTGAAAAGAATGAAAAAAAAATTAGAAACCCTATTTGCAATCAAAACGTACAATTTGTATGAACTCAAATATAGTAAGAACAAATGAAACTGTAGATTTGGATCATGAAAAAAAACGTGTTAAAAGAAGTGATATCATTTGGAACTCAAGTGTTGTACCTCCATTTGGGACCAAAAGAGCATGCTCTGAGACCCAAGTGGAAGGGGCCATATATCATAATGGATTATATATGGCCTACCGATTATTTAATTGAAAAAGATGGAAAACCGAAATGGGTCCACCGAAACCAGATAAATGTATATTGAGTTGAAGAATAACAAGTTTGTTTGGTTATATATTTTCTTTTCTAGGATTAAACCAGAGGAAACAACAGCTGGAAAGACCTCCAAGGGGCAAATCGGACTTAGCCCCTTCAGGATCCAGAACCTATGAATAAATTTTATTTGTATAGAACTTATAATCAAAGTTATATGCCAGAAGACTTAAATCAAACTGAATTGAATGAGAGGTATCCAAAATACCCAATGTTTCATGTAAATGGGAGTGTTATGTTTGGGTTGGGACAGGGAAGCATATGTTCTGGTTGGTAACCTCAAGACCTGAACATGTGGTTCCTCTTTGACAAATGGACTACCAATTTTCATCCAGGAAACTATCAATGTGTAGGGGTGGGATACTTGATTTTTCCAGTTCTTGTATATAAGTCTCAGGATCTCCAAGTTAGGCAAAAGCGGGATGCCTGTGGTGGGGTTTTAGGACCAGATTGCTCTGACACTGTGATCATAGATATCGATTGTCAGATGGTACATCAATTGGGAGGGCTGTCAAAGGAGCTTTCACAGGAATACTCACTTTGGGAGCATATCTGGGAATGATAGCACAGGAAAATTGGAAGAGCATACTGTGACTTGCCTACGGACTGGAAAAATTCAATAAATGCTACTGGAGAAATAGTATGAATGTTACAATCTGAAATCGAAGAATTAAGTCAAATGATAATGCAGCAGAGATTAGCCTTAGATTATTTGTTAGCTGCAAAAGGTTTTTTGTAAAATGATATTGAAGGAGTTAAAGACACAGAAGAGAATTGGTCTCTTTTTGGATGGCTGAGTGATTTGTGGCCATCTGCGGTGTGGATAAAAGGAAATCCTTATGGTAATAGCTATGGTGGTGGTTATGATTTGTGTGATAACCTGTTGTTTTCCAATTCTAATTTGTATGTGTCAAGTTAGTATCGTTTCAGTGATACCTAAGAAGAAAGAAGATGAATTTGAATTATGAACCATGATTATGTGTGTTATTGTTTTCTTTTCTTTCTTTCTTTCTTTCTTTCTTTCCTTTTCTCACATATACCTTATAGTATTATCACACATACCTCATCATTACATTTAACCAATGTCTGTAACCAGCTTATGTAACCTTTTATAGCAATAATTTTGTGACAATCAATTTTGAATTAATTGATTATCAAGAGGGGGTGTATGTAAGACGAATGAGTGAGCTCTGACTTAAACCCAGAGCTGAAGAAC
>NW_024804798.1:0-5036 GCF_019175285.1 Sceloporus undulatus
AAGATTATCAAAAGAAAGGCCAATGGGTGCAAAAGTTTCAAATGCTGTGGAACCCCAAATGAAACTCTGCTGTTTCAGGTGTTTTTGCTGGATGTCATGGGGCAGGGCTCATCAGTGCATATAACACGGGGGGCATAGCCATTTGATGTTGTCTTGCTGACACATTGGGATAACACTCGAACAGAGCTGTTTCTCTCACTGGGCAGCACCCATAACAAGGTTAAATGTTTTCTTAATGAACTATCATTATTCAATAAGTTACTGAGGTTCTAATGAATATAAAAATAATGCTTATCTCTTGCAGATTACTAATAATTATCTCTTACAGATAGCTAAACTTTCTCATGAAAAGAAAAATACTTATTGCAATTAATACTGAATTTCACTTTTACCAGTAGGTTTATTTCCACTTAAAAAAACCCCTCTTGTTCATTTTCTTGTTCTTTGTTGTTGTTGCTAACTGCCCTTGAGTTGACCTCAACTCATGGCGACCCTGTGGATGAGACTTCTTTAATGCCCCCTATCTTCCATCACTCTGCTCAGGTCCTGCAGGTTCAAGCCCATGCCATGACCTCCCTGGTTGAAACTAGCCACTTGGCATGCAGTCTTTCTCTCTCTCTCTTTTTTTTTTTACTGTACTCTACCTTTCCTATCTTTTCTAATGAGTCACACCTTCTCATGATGTGGCCAAAGTACAACAGTCTTCATTTAGTTCTCTTGACTTCCAGTAAGAGTTCAGGCTTGATCTGTTCTAGGAGCCATTTGTTTGCCTTTTTGGCTGTCCATAGTATCCTCAACCCTCTTCTGCAACACCACATCTCAAATGAATTTATTTTCTTTTTCTCCGCTTTCTTTGCTAAGATTACGTCTTAATTTTAGAATAATCCCTTACGGATTAAAAAAAAAAAGCTTGTAAATGCTAACCTTGCATTTGGTTTTGTTTTGTTTTGTTTGGTTTTAATACAGAGGCAACAGCAATAAATGTAATTTAATGTTATCCATCTCCATTTGATTTGGCACAGTCCCCTAGAAAGATTTGGGACTGAGACCATAATTCAGTATGTTTAATGTATAGTGATTCACATCTTTCTATGAGAAAATATTTCAGATGGTTATTTCTCTGTTTTTTAAAGTTATTTTTTCTTTAGATTATTTTCCAGAACTTTGAGAAGAGAGATGAGATGAATGACTGCAAAGTACATGGAGCCTTAGCTCCATTGCTACCCAACAGTTTCCTTCTATATATTTAAGGCTATTGCTTCCTTCTTTATTCCCTTTGTACTCCTGTGTGTATACGCCTGCCAACTGAAGATAATACTTTATGTATCTGATTAAGTGAACTGTAGTCCATGAAAGCTTGTGCTATAATAAATGTGCTGATCTCCAAGGTGCTACAGAGCTCTTTGTTGTGGTTTACTTCCATATGTTACAACCATGCTCCATTTTGATCTCATGTTTGATATCAAACATTCATGAAATGATTGATTCTATGGATTCATCTGGTAACTGTTCATTTCCTGCTGGGATCTGCTGAAAGATTTATTTGCTCTGCAGTGACTGCTGCTGTTATTGCAAAAGGATTGTGCATAGGCACACATGCATGCACACTTTCATCCTGCATTCTAAGATGAGTTTTGCAACCACAGGTGGGTAGATTTGGACTACAGCTCCTAATACACCCCAGCTAGCATGGGCAGCTGGCTCGAGGATTTGGGAAATTGCAGTTAGAAAAAAAAAAAAACCTTTCCCAAACACTAAGATATGCTGTTAGTAATATTAGGAAGTTATTTCCATACAGCCACACAAATACCCTAAAGGTGCCAGAGCCTACCAGATCTTGAAAGCTAAGCAGGGTTAGCCTTGGTAAGAATTTGGATGGGAGACTGCCAAGGAATACCAGGCACTGTAGGCTATATTTCAGAGGAATTAACTGACAAAACCAACTCTGAGTATTCCTCATCTGAAATTCACCCTGTGGTGAAATTTATAAGTCAACAGGTGACTTGAAGGTATATGCACAAACACACTGGATGGCACCTGGTTTACTACTGAGAAATATACCGATTATGAATTCTTGTTAACTGATGGGAATCTAAATAATCATTATGTAAATATTAGTACTGAAATGTTTCCAGGATCTCAGGTAATGCTTTAGACTAGAATTTCCTAAAACAGCCTTGCACAATGCAGTTTGCTCCAGATGCTTTGGAATACACATCCAAAAAGATCCAGACAGTAAGGGCAATGGTTGGGAAGATGGGACTTGTAGTCCAGCATTATCTGGAGGATGCTGGTTTAGAGACTGTCAGACTAGTTTCTCTGTGTGAAATACCATTGGAAACAGATGGCCTTAATCACAAATTGCTTTCATCTAGACAGAAGATGAGGCTTGTATGCAGAAAATATCATATGAAGAGCAGGCCTTTTGAAAAAGGAGGAGCAAAGATAGGGGGAAGGAATATCAATAAATTAAGTTATGTGGATGACACCATATTACAAGCGGAAAACATAATGGACTTGGAACAATTACAAAGAAAGGTCAAAGAAGAAAGTGCAGTGCAAAGGCACGTTTAATGCTAAACACAAAGAAAATAAACATAATGACTATGGAGGACTTACATAAATTCAACCCAGACAATGAGGAAATCAAAATAGTAAAAGAATTCCTGGACCTTGGATCAAACGTTGATCAGGAAGGAGACTGCAGTCAAGAAATCAGAAGAAGACTAGGAATGGGAAAGGCAGCTATGCAAGAACTAGAAAAGATCCTAAAGAGTAAAGATATACAGTAGGATCTCAGTATCCACAGGGGATTTGTACCAGACCCCCTCACCTGCAGATATCAAAATCCACAGATGCTCAAGCCCAATGGTGGTATGAAGTCCCATTGTGGCTGCATGCAAGCAACACCACTGGGGACAATGAAGGCTTGCCACTCACAGATGCTCAAATCCACAAATGGCAAGTCTATATACCAAGGTCCCGCTGTACAACTGAGTACTAAAATTAAAATTGTACAAGCCATTGTATTCCTCATCACCATCTACTGATGTGAGAGCTGGACAGTGAAAAAAGCCAGTGGAAAATCAACTCATTTGAGAAGTGGTGCTGGAGAAGAGTGCTAAGGATTCCGTGGACAGCCAAAAAGACAAAATAATTGGCTCCTTGAACAGATCAAGTCTGAACTTGCCCTGGAAGCCAAGATAATTAAATTGAAGCTGTTGTACTTTGGCTACATCATGAAAATGCACAACTCATTAGAAAAGACAATATTGCTAGGGAAGGTAGAGGATCATACAAAAAGAGGAAGTTTGCAAACCAGATGCTAGACTCAATTAAAGAAGCCATGGGTATGAATTTATAGGACCTAAGTAGATCAGTGGAGGACAGGGAATCTTGGAGCTGTCTCATCCACAGAGGTGCCATGAGTCGTGATCGATTCAAGGGCAGTTAAAAACAGACAACAAAGAGAGAAGAAGTAATTCTATGCATATCATTATTTTAAATATTTATATATTGGCCTTCATATAGTGGCACTTTGCAAAATGTAACTTAAAAACAAACACAGTTCTGGTAAAATCAAAACAAAGTATAAAAAATACATAAAATATTTGTGACATAATTTGTTGCTTCTGTGTTCATGGAGGATTTGTTCAAAGATCCTAGTATTTTATGGATTGGTCTCTCATGTGCATTTGCAGACAAAGACAGATGCCAGATATTGAGACACGCTGCAAGAGCATGCCAATGCCAACTTGTCTCCTTCACGTAGCATGCTATGCAAAGGTCTGCCACTTTCAGGTAGTGCTGTTTTCCAAAACATTAATCAGCTGGTCTTTTAAAACTAAATCTGAATACTGGTAGTCCAGTCTTCTAAACAAAATAGACTGAGGGCAGAGATGGGAAAACAAAAATAAGCACATTTTCACACAACACTTAATTAACTCATGTAATTCCCATTGCCACAACATACAGTGATAGATGGTAGCTTAAGCTGGCTTTAAAATGGATTAGACAATTTCATGGAGGATAGTTCCATCAATGGCTATTAGCTTTTATAGCAAAGAACAGTACCTCCATGTCTAGTGATGATGGCACCAATGATCATAATAACCCAGTTATGGATATGAATATATATCTCTCAGATGTTTTCAGTGTATACTGATATTTAGTCATGGAATGTAAAATATATGTATTAACTGTCCCGATTTTGCTGGGACAGTCCCAATCCCACTTTTCAGATGTTTTTTAAAAATCCCACTTTCTCTCTCTTCCTTCGACTTTGCCTTTTGTCCTAAGCTTACTTAAGTGGCTGCAAACTGAGTTCAAAGTGTAAAAGTAGTTTGGATTACCTTAGGTCAACAGGATGGTGAGGAGAGGAGTGGCCAAATCTTGCTTTTCATAGTAGGGTCAGATAAAAGGGAACTGATGTAACTTCTCCTCATTGGTATGTTCTTTCTCATTAATCACTTTTACCATCTTGACCACACTCCGGTTAATTAAGTGTTGTGTTAAGATGTGCTGATTTTTGTTTTTTTGGTGGCACAGTGGTTAAATGCCTGTACTACAGCCACTCACTCACAAACCACAAGGTTGTAAGTTCAATCCCAGCCAGGGGCTTAGGGTTGACTCAGGCTTGCATCCTTCCAAGATCGCTAAAATGAGTACCCAGCTTGTTGGGGCAATTAGCTTACACATTGTAAACCTCTTAGGGAATCCTTAAGTGCACCGATAAGCGGTATAGAAATGTACTTGCTATTGCTTTTTCATCTCTGCCCTCAATCGATTTCATTTAGGAGACTGGCCTACCAGCATTCAGATTTAGTTGGCCATATGTGTCCTTTGTTTTCATTGGTGAAATACTGTAGGGCATGGTAAAATGAGATTTTCATGAGATTGCATTCATACATGGCCAGTGTTTACTAGATCGGGCAACCAAAGTGAGGTACTTTGTGAGGATGTGTTGATATGTTCTTTAATTTTAACTTGTGGTGGAATGATGAACACACACTCATATGTAAGCACTTACGAATATA
>NW_024804799.1:0-3917 GCF_019175285.1 Sceloporus undulatus
AGCAAGTTGCTGTTGGAGATTATTGGTGAAGGTTGTTGGATCTTACAGTTAGTGAACTCTTGCTGTAATCTCTTTGTCATCATGACCGAGGTGAAGGTGCAAGTTGACCCATCCGACCTGGAGATCGAGGTGGTGAAGGAAACCGAGGCCCTCGGGACTGAGGGAAAAGGTGGCGTCGAGGGACGCCAGGGAGCCAGGCCCAAGACCGGGACCGGCGCTGAGGAACAACCAGAGGACTGGTGGTATTTGCCAGCAGGGACCGGAAGACACCGGCGCCGGGCTGGCAGATTGACGGCCTGGGACCAAGGCTTGGGGGAAGCTATGTGGCAAAGCCCCGGAGCTGAGGACTTAGCGGAGGAGGTGGCAGGAGTCAAGGACGACCTCCGCCAACTGAAGGAGATGATGGCCACCCTGATGCCCAAAGAAGGGAAGAAACCGAGCCAGGAGGCCCGGAAGGCACCCGTAGCCACCGCCGCCAGGGCAGCCCGTCGGCTGGACCTGGAGGAGGACTCCGACTCGGAGGAGGAGGACGAAGATGTCCAGGGCTCCAGGCCGCCCTCTCGTCGGCGAGGAGCGGGAGGAACCGCACGCAGTCACCGTGGGGAAGCAGAGGCACTGCGGGAGCTGCTGGCTGGTAAGCTGGAGGCTAAGTTCAACGGAGACCCGGAGCAGCTTCCCTTCTTCCTCGCGCAGGTGGCGGGACACATGCGGGCGAGAGGGGACTACTTCCCGGATGAAGCCGAGAAGGTGAGATGTGTGGCCGGCCGACTGGAGGGCCAAGCGGCTCAGTGGTTGGTGCAGCTGTATGATTGTGGGGCTCCTGAGCTGCGGTCCCTGGATGCCTTCATGACGGCTCTTCGTGCAAGGTTCGAGGACCCATTCCGCGTGGATCGGGCGAAAGCCAAGTTCGCCACCTTGCAGCAGGGAAGCAGATCGGTGGCCGAGTACGTGATGGAGTTCCGGAGGGTGGCATCCAATATTACGGACTATCCGGACGCGATGATGACGCGCCAGTTCCAGGATGGGCTCCGCGCAGAACTGCTGGAGTGGATCCTGATGAAGGAGTCGCCCACGGACCTCCAAGACTGGATTCGTTGTGCTGGGGAGGCGGAGGCTACCAGGGAGCGGATCAAGCTGGCCAAGCAGCGGGCGGCTTTCCAGCAAGGGAAGGCGGCAGCGGCTCCAGGACGAGAGGGCAAACCCAAGACTACGGCGGAGGTGGAGAAACAACGCCGGATGAAACTTGGCCTCTGTTTGGCATGTGGAAAGAAGGGCCACCTGATTGCTGCCTGTCCGGAGAGGGCCACAGTCAAAAAGGCGACCAAGGCGGCAGCAACCGGCTCCGGAGGGTCAGGGAAAGGGGCAGCCGGCCAGGCGGCCGCGCCGGCAGGTGCCGATGACAGTTGCCCAGCTGTACCGGCTCCGGACAATGACATCCCGGACTTGGTGAGTGGAGGGGTTTCCATATATTACCTTGAAGTTAAATTGGGACATAAAATAAAAGGGACTACCGAGCCCATGTTGGCGGCTCTAGACTCGGGATGCACCCGATGTCTGATCAGTGAGAGACTGGTGCAATCTCTCCAGATTAAACTGGAGCCTTTGCCAGAGACAATCCCTTTCCTGCAGATGGATGGGACAGTCATGGGGGGAAAACCCAGCAGCCACCAGACGGAGAGACTTACTCTACAGATTGCAGGACACTGGGAATCCATCCGGTTTGTGGTGGGTCCTACCAGGGGTTGTGATCTAGTGTTGGGAATAGACTGGCTAGCCTTTCACAACCCATACATCAATTGGAGAACAAAACAGTTGGTGTTCAACGACCCTGGGTGTAGCAAACATGTGGCTTTGTCGGGAACCCTGGGGAGGGAACCCAACCGAGCCACAGCGGTGACTGTATATGGCCCTTTCCCAAAAGCGGTAGTCAACCAGCTTCAGGAGATGGGGAAATTTCCATGGGTCTACCAGGACTTGGGGGCGGTGTTTGAGGAAAAGGAATGTGACCTCCTGCCGCCCCACCGGGACACGGACTGTGCTATAGAATTGACACCCGGGGCCCCGCTCCCCAAACCTAAACTGTACTCAATGACTCCTAGGGAGATGGAGACATTGAAGGAGTTCATCAATAAGAATTTGGCTAGAGGCTTTATTCGCCCCTCCAAGTCTCCGTTTGGGGCACCGGTGTTCTTTAGAGAAAAGAAAGATGGGACCCTTCGATTGGTAACGGACTATAAAAATCTGAATGCTATCAGCACGTGTAGCAAATACCCTCTGCCATTAATGAAGGACATGCTGAGCAGGTTGGCGACAGGGAAAGTTTTCACCAAGTTGGACTTGAGGGATGCTTACTTTCGAGTAAGGATTAAAGAAGGGGATGAGTACAAAACAGCCTTCCATTGCCCCTTAGGGGCTTTTGAGTACTTAGTCCTCCCTTTTGGACTTTCTGGAGGACCTTCTTGTTTTATGCAGCTGATACACGAAGTACTGCAGGACCTGTTGTACGAGGGGGTGCTGGTGTACTTGGATGATATCCTTATTTACTCCCCAGACCTGTCCAGCCATGTAAAATTGGTGCGCAAGGTGTTGCAAAGACTGTTGGATAACAAACTGTATGTCAAACTGTCAAAATGTGAATTCCATACTGACAACTTGGAGTTCTTGGGTTATAGAGTATCCACTAAGGGTCTGCAGATGGACCCACACAAGGTCCAAGATGTCATGAATTGGCCGCAACCAAAAACCCGCAAACAGGTGCAAAGGTTTCTAGGGTTTGCTAATTTTTATAGACAGTTCATTCCCAACTTTGCTCAAATTGCCTTGCCCATCACAAACTTGCTGAAGACCAAAGTGAAGGGAACTTCAGGGGGGCCTGCCACTGTTGAGGAACAGGCAGCCCGAAAGAAACCCTCTTACAAGGTGGAATGGACTAAGGAGTGCACTGAGGCTTTTGTGCAATTAAAGAAACTGTTCAGCACTGAGCCTGTGTTAAAGCACCCAGACCCCGAACAACCTTTTGTGGTGCAGGTGGACGCCTCGGACGAGGCCGTGGGGGCAGTGCTGTTGCAGAGGGACAGTGAAGGCAAATTGAGGCCTTGCGCCTACTTGTCTAAGCGCTTTGATTCGACCCAAGCCGGTTGGCCATGCTGGGAGCGTGAAGCATATGCCATTAAAAGGGCGTTAGAGGTGTGGAGGCAATTCTTGGAGGGGACTCCACACCCTTTTGAAGTGTGGACTGATCACCGAAACTTAGAGGCCCTGCAAACCCCCAAGCATTTGACTCCCAAACAGAGACGATGGGCGAAAGAATTTTACAAGTTCAATTTCACCATAAAATTCTTTCCTGGCAAAGACAATGTGCTTGCCGATGGGTTGTCCCGAATGCATGGTCGGGGTCAACAGGAACGGGGGGGAGCTACAGACTCTGTTCTCCTCAAAACAATTGGGGCTAGGTGTGACCACCCGCTCCCAGGCCAAGAAGGAACAGGAGTCTCGCTTAGAAAGCCTAGACCCTATGTTGAAGGAAATTTTGGAAAATTATGAGACTGATGAGGAGTTGACAAGCCTAAAACCCAAACTCCAATGTTCTGAACAGGGGGTATGGACCAAAGATGGGAAAGTTTATGTGCCTGAAGCCTGCAGGGCGAAAGTGCTTGAACTTTGTCATGATGTCAAAGCTGCAGGACATTGGGGGTTTGTTAAAACCTGGGTGACCCTGAGTGCAAAGTATTGGTGGCCCAAAGCTCGTAAGGAAGTTGAGGCTTATGTACAGGGGTGTTCAATCTGTGCCAGAGCCAAACCTCACACAGGCAAGCCAAGTGGCCTATTACAACCTGTGGAGACTCCATCTAGACCTTGGCAACACATTGCAATGGACTTTATTACGGATTTGCCAGAAAGCAAGGGCAAAGACACCA
>NW_024804799.1:4017-5035 GCF_019175285.1 Sceloporus undulatus
CATCTGCATCCAAACTGGCTGACCTTTTTATTGAAAACATATACAAGTTGCATTGCTTACCAGACAAGATTCTGTCTGACCGCGGATCATCTTTCACTTCAAAATTTTGGAGGTGCTTACAGGATAAACTGGGGGTGCAATTGGCCTTTAGCTCTGCTTTTCACCCACAAACGGACGGTCAGACGGAAAGGGTTAATCGGTCTCTGGAGGTATATTTAAGGTGCTATGTCAATTACCTACAAGACAACTGGATGGACTTACTACCCCATGCTGAGGTGGCATTCAACGTATCTAGTCATGCCAGCATTGGAATGTCTCCTTTTCAAGTGGTGTTTGGCTATGAGCCCAGGGTTATCCCCTCGCTATCCCCTGAGCCAAAGGATCCTGTGCCAGTGGGAAAGTGGAGCCAACTATTGAGGGACAGTTGGCCTAAAATTGAGGAGGCTTTAAAGCAGGCCAAGTTGGACTACAAGCATTTTGCTGATCAGCACAGGAAGTCTGGTTGGGACATCCAGGAGGGAGACTGGGTGTTTCTGTCTACCAAGAACTTAAAGTGTAGAGTGCCTTGCAAAAAATTAGGCCCCAAGTTTGTGGGTCCTTTTGCTGTAAAAAGACTGGTTAGTGAGGTGACTGCTGAGTTGGATCTTCCAAAGATGTACAAACACATTAACCCCACCTTTCATTTCAGCCTGCTGAAGCCTGCTGGGAAGAGGACTGAAGATGAACTGAACGAACCTGCTCCCCTGCCTTTGCTCATTGAGGGGGAAGAACATTTTGAAATTATAAAGATTTTGGACTCTAGAATTGTAAAGGGGGGATTGGAGTATCTGGTGCAGTGGAAGCATTTTCCAGTTGATATGGCTGAATGGGTGGGGGTTAAACATGTAAATGCTGACAAATTGATTCATGAGTTTCATTTGGCCTATCCTGACAAGCCTAAATTGGATAAATAAAGTTTTGGGGAGGCAGAGTGTCAGAACTCCAAAGCCAATAACTAATCAATATTCCCATCCACTGT
>NW_024804800.1:0-5035 GCF_019175285.1 Sceloporus undulatus
ATGACAGAGAAAGCTAAATGTCTCGCAAAACTACAGTTCCCAGAATTTTCTAGCACTAAGGCAGGGCAATTAAAGCAGTCTCAAACTGGATTATTTCTGCAGTGTGTTTTGGATCTCTCTCATCTAATGTTGGAATTCACTGTGGCTGATTCCTACCTCTAATTACATCTTCTATTTCCAAAAGCATCTTGTACAAGCATGATGGCATCAAGAAAAATAACACCATGAATGCATGTATGAAAAAAATAACTGATATTTTAAGCCCAACCAAGAGGAAGGTTTTGCATTTACTATTAATACTGTAATGGCAACCCCATTCCACATCTGCAGTGCAACACTCCCTCAGTAAGGTGCAAATGCTACTGTAAAGCAAATCATGACTACTTCTCATATGAATAACCTCTCTTGGATCAGAATTAATGAAAACTAGACTAACTATAATAAAATCCCACCTCATCACTGAACAGGTACTTTTGGTAAATGGAGTGCAATTGGTGGGATCCTTAGGTGGAAGTGACCATGTTCTCCTGGAGCTTGTTATACAATGGAAAGGAGAAGCCAGGCATAGTCAGACACGCATTCTACACTTTAGGAAAGCTGATTTTAGTAAACTTAGAGAAATACTGGAGGTGATCCCATGGTCAGGAATACTAAAAGAGAAGGGAGTTCAAGACGGATGGGGCTTTCTCAAAAGGGAGATACTGAAGGCACAATTTCAGACAGTTCCAACAAGGAAGAAAAATGGGAGATGTCTCAAGAAACCAGGATGGATGACTAAGGAACTTTCAACTGAGCTAAATTTTAAACGGAACATGTATAAGAAATGGAAAAAGGGGGAAATCACAAAACAGGAATTCAAACAAATAGCTAGCCTGTGTAGGGGTAAAGTCAGAAAAGCTAAAGCACAGAATAAACTCAGGCTTGCTAGAGAGGTTAAGAACAACAAAAAGGGCTTTTTTGGATAGGTCCACAGCAAAAGGAAGAAGAAGGAAATGGTAGGGCCACTGTATGGAGAAGATGGCAAAAGGCTAACAGAGGACAGAGAAAAGGCAGAATTACTCAACACCTTCTTTGCCTCAGTCTTCTCAGAAAAGGCAAAGGGAACTCAACCTGAGGATAATGGAGCAGAGGACAGAACTGGGGAATTTCAGCACACAATAAGTAAAGAGATATTACAGGAATATCTGGTTAATATACACAATTATAAGTCTGCAGAACCAGATGAACTATATCCAAGGTTATTAAAAGAGCTGGCAAATGTAATATTGGAGCCACTGTCAATAATCTTTGAGAACTCCTGGAGAACAGGAGAAGTCCCAGCAGGCTGGAGGAGGGCAAATGTTGTCCCGATCTTCAAAAAGGGAAAAAAAGAGGATCCCAACAATTATCGTCCAGTTAGTCTGACATCAATACCAGGAAAGATTCTAGGGCAGATGATTAAACAGAGAGTCTGTGAATATCTAGAAAGAAATGCCATAATCATAAAAAGTCAACATGGGTTTGAGAAAAACAAGTCATGCCAGACAAATCTTATCTCTTTCTTTGATAAAATAACCAGCTTGGTAGATGAAGGGAATGCTGTGGATATAGTATATCTTGATTTCAGCAAGGCTTTTGACAGGGTTCCCCATGACATTCTTGAAAACAAGCTTGTAAAATGTGGGCTAGATAAGGTAACTGTTACATGGACTTGTAACTGGTTGACCGGCCAAACCCAAAGGGTGCTCAACAGTGGTTCTTTTTCATCCTGGAGAGAAGTGACCAGTGGGGTCCCACAGGGCTCTGTCCTGGGCCCAGTGCTATTCAACATCTTTATCAGTGTCTTAGATGAAAGAATAGGGGTCATCCTTATCAAATTTGCAGATGATAACAAATTGGGAGGAGTAGCTAAGACCCCAGAGGACAAGCTCAAAATTCAAAAAGTCTTGAATAGATTAGAAAGCTGGACCAAAGCTAACAAAATGAAATTCAACAGAGAAATGTAAGGTACTGTACTTAAGGTGGAAAAATAAAATGCACAGATATAGGATGGGGGACACCTAGCTGAATGAGACTACATGTGAAAGCTATTTTGGAGTCCAAGTAGACCACAAGTTGAACATGAGTGAACAGTGCGATGCGGCAGCTACAAAGGCCAATGCAATTTTAGGCTGCATCAATAAAAGTATAGTGTCTAGATCAAGAGAAGAAATAGTGCCACTGTATTCTGCTTTGGTCAGGCCCCACTTGGAATATTATGTCCAGTTCTGGGCACCACAATTCAAAAAGGACATTGAGAAACTGGAGCGTGTCCAAAGGAGGGTAACTAAAATGGTGAAGGGTCTGGAAACCATGGCCTATGAGGAACGACTCAGGGAGCTGGGGATGTTTAGCCTGGAGAAGATTAAGAGGTGATATGATAGCTCTGTTTGAATATTTGAAGGAATGTCATATTGAGGAGGGAGCAAGCTTGTTTTCTGCTGCTCCAGAGACTAGAGCCCGGAGCAATGGATGCAAGCTACAGGAAAAGAGATTCCACCTCAACATTATAATGATATAATAATAAAAATTTATTTATATTGCCCATCTCTCCCTGCGGATCAAGGCGGGATTACAACCAATAAAAGCCAAACGATACAATTACACAACCCATTCTACATAAAATAATCCATTAAAACACGCCAAGATGCAATACAATAATCAACGAAGCCAAATCGTTGTCTGTTTCTGTACTGTTGAATCAGGTGTAAAAAATTCTGTAAGATCCACTATAAAAGATAGGTGGATAGGCCCGCCAGAAGAGATCTGTCCTAAGTGCCTTCTTAAAGGCTTCTAAGGTGGTGATGAGATGGATCTCTTCTGGTAAGTTGTTCCAGAATATGGGGGCCGTGGCTGTGAACGCTTTACAGGAAGTTGTAAATAGTCTGGTCTTCGTATATTCCAATAAATTCTTCCCAGATGTTCTGAGAGTGCGGGGCGGATTGTGTAGGGAGAGGCGCTCCCTCAAGTAACTCGGGGCCAAGCCATGTAGGGCTTTAAAGGTGATAACATTAGGAGGAACTTCCTGACAGTAAGGGCTGTTCGACAGTGGAACAAACTCCCTCGGAGTGTAGTGGAGTCTCCTTCCTTAGAGGTCTTCAAACAGAGGCTGGATGGCCATCTGTCAATGGGGATGCTTTGATTGTGATGTCCTGCATGGCAGGGGGTTGGACTGGATGGCCCTTGCGGTCTCTTCCAACTCAATGATTCTATGAATGCACTGAAGGTAGTTTACATTAGTATTATTTAATATTTATTTAATATTATCAGCACATAATTAATTTTTAAGCTATGCATGAATATTTTCAGCTATACATCAAGAACGACAAGATGTATGGAGAACAAAACATGAGGAAAGGCTGAGGGAGCTGGGCATGCTCAGGCTGGTGAAGATAAGCCTGAAAAGTGACAGCACTCCTTAAATACTTTGAAGGATCTCAGAAAGAGGAAGAGCAGTTCTGAGCTTTACTGCCACAGAAAGTAGGACCAGGTCTTGTGGTTTTAAGTTAAAAGAGGGTAAGAGTTAAGATGCATGATTTTAAGTTGCAGGACAGTATATTAGAGGAAACTTCTTGATAGTTTGACAATGGGAGACAATGTCAGAAAGAGGTTGTGGGGTCTTCTCCTCTGAACATGTTCTGAAAGAGCTGGACAATTACTTGCTGGAGATGCTCTAGTTGCATTTAGCAGGGGGTTGGATTTGATGGCCCATAAGGCCCCTTCCAACTCTATGATTCTGGGCTTCTCAGGGGTCATTCATGCATCTTTTTTTTAGCACGACGATGCAAATAATCTCACTCATACATTCCGGGTTTGTTATTCACACTATGAAACCATCTCTGCAAGTTGTCAACATCTCATATATACAAGCATTCAAATACAGATGGAGTCCGCGATGCAAATGCATTTGAAACATGTTCAAGGCATGCAGTGGTTTATCCCAGGTCTATTTGGGTGTATTTGCATCAGTTATTCACACTACCGATGGAGGTAGATTGTCTCGGCGGGGGACCCCATATCAATTATCCCAGACTATATGGATTAAGTAGCAGCCTTCCTCCACCCGCCAAAAAAACTCAATTGAGTGCATTCAGGATGTGTGTGAATAATGGAGATTCAACCCGGATTGATCCTGGATTATTTCCACAGTCTACTGCACTCTTCTTCTTCTTCGTTTCACATATGGTTCACAGGGACTGAAGATTTGTGAACATCAAAGAGTATTACTTCAGCAAAACAAGGAAGATGACCAATACTCTTTAAACAAAAAGCAAACAATAATACATTTGATAAATTATAAGCAGATTCTTTAGGATGGTTTGGCATATTTCACTTGTCTTCCTCTTCTTGTGACCCTCGGAAGCAAACTACTGTGCAAAACTGCTAATCTCATAATGTAAGAGCACAGCAGAATCCCCCCTCCCTTATGTTGCTGAGGGTCTGTTGTGTGTTTGTGTTTGTGTGTGATGTCTGTCCATCTGATGTGCTAATTTTGCCCTATAACGATCTTTTCTTTTTAGTCTTTTTTGTATGGAAGCAGTGTTATTTTGTTTCACCCTTAATCTTTTTTCCTCCCAGTAGAGATATTTGATTCTTTCATTAGGATTACAGGAGCTGCTTAAGTGATGCCTCAGGGGACATGTAAACCCCAGAATAAGGGAGCTTGGTAACTGAAACCCTGTTGCCCCATCCTCAGAAGAGCATTATCAGCACAACCCTGGACTTTGAAGGATCACACCTCAAAACTGTGGCACGAATTTGGAGCTGCAATATACAGCAGAGCCAGTCCCGAACGAATGGCCTGCTGATACAACTGCTGACACAATTACTTATTAAGCTATACTGTGTAAGCCCTTCAGAAAAGAAACAGACCAACACCAGAGCAGAGCACAACTCCTTTTTCTTTCACTGGAGTTTGCTCAGGGCAATATCCAGGAGTTGGATTGTGCCCAAAGTGTTTGTTGACAAATGTCAATATTAATACTTTTTTCTCAGAAGGAACGTTTGGCTGATGACA
>NW_024804801.1:0-5034 GCF_019175285.1 Sceloporus undulatus
TCCACATTTTATACTCAGCGATACTTTGGAATTATCACTGGGGTCTGGACCGTCACAAAATGCCAACTTTTCTTGTTTCTTTTTAGTCTCCTTGGATGAGTATTAAAACCATAATTCTATATGCTCTTACTAGGGGATAAGGCTCATTGGACACAATTGCCTTCTGAATAAACATACATAAAATTATTTAAGGAGGTTATGTAAAATGGATTGTATATGTATTTGGTTTCACCACATTTAATGTGCTACAGTCCCTACAAGTCTTGAATATATGATAAATTACTTGGATCATATAAGTTGGATTCACCAGATGCTCAGAAATGTGCCACAGTAACCATATGAATCAACTGATGCTAGGGATATTCAAAAGTACATTGGGCTATGTGTGGCTTTTGATTTGCCCCACTGTTCAGTCTTCTGCCCCTTTCAGAAGTTTGTTGACTCCACAGCTGACTAGTTGAAGCCCTAGAGACCTGAACAAGCACAGTAACCTACATATGTGTACAAAAGTCATTTTCTGTTTGACCTCTCTGCACGTGAATCCACATGCAAAGTTCTTGCTTTCTTTTGTTTTTAATGTATCTACTACACTTTACAATCCTGCAAATGTTAAGATACATCACGTTGCTTTGTTTTGTTTTATGTGACCCAACCAACGGATCTACTACACTATAATCCTGCAAATGTTGAGATGCATCAGAGCCTCTGAAACTGTGATCTTCCAGAATCATCTTTTAATTGGTTGAGGATATCCTGCCCCATTCTTTTAAACTGAAAAAACCTTGTAAAATGTTTATCAATGCTTAATTCAAAATTACTTCCTTTAGAAAAACTACCTGATGAACAAAACTTATTTTTATCACATTCAACAATTAGGAAAAAAACCATTAAATTCATTATTCTGCATATTTTAAGGCTATAATCTTAGCTGAATCCCAAGATTCTAACAGTGTAAGCCCCAAATTTCTTGAAGTTGTTCATGTAGTATATAACACAGCTTCTTTGCTCGAGTAGTCTAGGGTTATTTACTTTATAGACCTCTTTCTTACTATTTGCTTCTGATGCATCACATTCTGTGGAGGTTACTGAGAGGGGGCATGGTTGATAATTGAAGGATCTTCCATGGAAGGAAGAGTTTTGTGGACTTCAGTGGACTGAGCTAGAGGTTTTGCATTTTACTATGCATATGGTGAGGTGCTCCCACTGACTGTGTCCATGAGCCACCACTGACCTAACAAACACTGTAAGTAGTAGGAAATGGATATTCTACTTTAAGATACGTTGGCCTGTGTTTAAAATGTCAGGGATTAGGTGATCGCTTAAGCATCGTTAAAGAGGAGAAAATACATCACCAAAAGAGTGTATAGATTTACATTAAATGTGTGTATACTTATTTTTATGTAGAGACAAATCTGGAAATAATTTAATTATCTCACCACAGATGGCCCTGTTTGTCTGTTCACTCTTCAGTCCAAATACTAAAAAAAATATAAGGAACCAATTGAAAGGGAGAACAAGGCCCTTAAAATACCCATAAAGGCTTCTGCTCTTCCTTCCAATTGGTTCTTTATGCCCATCCGCTTCCGAGCTCAATATAAGGTGTTGGTTATTACCTATAAAGCCCTAAATGGCTTGGGCCCAGGATTCCTGAAGGACCGCCTCTCCCCATACATTCCGCCTCGCACCCTCAGAACATCTGGGCAGCAACTCCTGAAGGTGCCTGGGGCTAGGTTGGCTGCTACCGCCAGAAGATCTTTTTCCACAGCTGCCCCAGCCCTTTGGAATACGCTGCCCACGGAGCTCCGCTCATCTCCTACCCTGGCCCAATTTAGGAAGGGTCTAAAAACCTTCCTATTCAATCAGGCATTCCCCGACTAAATATCCTGTGGGCCTCCCTCCTCTCTCGTGGCCGTGAGGATGGGCTAAGGGGTTTTTATTGTTTTTATGACTACTGTATTGTTTGCTGTTTTTAACTCTGTATATTGCCTGCACTTCGGTGCATTTTGTTAGCCGCCCTGATCGTTGGAAGGGCGGGGTACAAATAAAAATTTTATTTTATTTATTATTATTTATTATTAAACTGGACAGGATCGGATTGCCTGTCAATAGAGGATGCCTGGAAACTGAGGACTGCTTCTGATATCCTTTGAAATAACTGACTTCTGTGAATAGAATCACAGCCATTCTAGACCAGTGTTCATACCCCTGAAGACACCTCAGATTGTTTTTGAACTATCCATGAAATTATGGGAACCGACTGAATCGTTGGCTTACATCTAATTGTTAGTTCCAACTTGAGCAGACCTATTGAATCAATGTAAATGCAGTTACATCAATATTTATATAAATTTAATTGATTCAGGCTCTTCTGTAGTTGGGTCTAACAACTGGATGTAGGCCTGTATTAGTTGTTTCATTATCTACTATAAGAAATAACCATTTCAGAAGTGCAATAAAGAAGATTCAGTCAACAATAAACATATACCACTTAATTTATTATAACCAATTATGTAAGGTATAAATATATACAGAAGAGAATTGGTAGTAGAATCCGGCAGGTTTACAGTTCATTCCACTATATGACTTTAATTACATTACTCTTATGTTTTACAGTGAAGCATGAAACAAAAATACAGTTTTATAACGAAACAGCCAAAATCAACAGAACATTGTGGACATTTTTGAAGCCTTGAACCCATTCTATATATCTAACAAAGCCATGCATGATACATTGAGTGATTTTCAAAATGTTTAGTTTGAGTCCAAAATTGGTCAGGGTTCTCACATCCAATTTTGATTTAAATTTTTTAAAAAATCAGGCATATAGCTTTAAGTGAACGCTTCTATATATCACAGTAAGGAACTATATCAGCTGATATATTTTTTTAAAACAATCATTACATTTCCCCAGAGAAATCCAAAAAGCTTTGCCTCAGGATATAAAATTGTATTTTGCCTTGATTATGCTATACTTTCTGCCAGAAAGTTTGAAAGTTGTTTATAAGATGAATGTTAATAACATGCCAAGCAGTGCTAGGATAGTGCTCTCAACTCCAGAGTATTATCCTACCACTGCTCAGTTATAGACAGTCTCAGCACATCATTATATTTATTCTTCTTAAAAGTATTTCTGAAACTTTTTTGCTTGGCTTCTCAATGGCAATTACAGTTCTTTGGTGTTATAGCGTATCTATGAAGATTTCCATACTTGGCTCCATCGCTGGTCAAATGTGGCTCAAATGTCCTTAAAAGGTGGAGGAAGCACGTGTGTCTGGAAGCCAGGTGCATTTCCTCAATCGTCAGGGAATTGTCGCTCCCTCCTTAGTGTTCCTGAATTGTTCCTGGGGAGTGGGTTTCCTATGCACACAAACCTTGCTTTCATAGGAAATCCGCTCCCCTTGCGATGATTCAGCAACACTAGCGAGAGTGACGATTTCCTGGCGATTGAGGCACACGTGCTTCCTCCACCTTTCAAGGACGTTTGAGCCATGTTTGCCCAGGGATGGAGCCAGGCATGAAAATCTTCTGTGAGGAACACTTGTGACAGCCACAACAGACTATGGAGCTTATCCTTTGCACTCTTAAAAGGGGGCTAGGTCGCTTTAAATGCTGTCCCTGCCTCCTGTTGTAGTTTAGGAAGGGACATTTAGAATATTCAGCCAGAGAGCTCTTAAACCTCACTGAACTACAAACCCCAAAATGCAACAGGAGGCAGAGCCCACATTTAAAACAACCTAGTTTTAAGAATGTAAAGTGATAAGTTCCTTTGTGAGTCCAGTTCTGCTTTTTTTCTTCATCAGTGGACAATGTGAACTTAAAATTAGTAAACCTCAAGCAGCTCTATGTCCTTCAAACTCAGCCCTCTCCTAAGCATCTGACAGAAAATAGAAATCCATTCCTGCTATCATTGGAGTTGACTGTGTTTATTACCTTTTTAGCAAATGGATAAGATGGACCTCAAGTACTACTCAAACACCAAAGGATCCTGGCCAATAGAATATTTTCTTCCCATTTCCTTTGTGCTGTGTTGACTTCCACATACACACTACAAAGAGTAATACATTTACTACTTTTGATGCACTATATCTGATGTTGTGATTATCAATGGCACATGACCTTCTTGGTCACCAGTGTTGTCATCACCAGTGGCCACAAGCCACTTGTGGCTGCTGCCATCTTGCCACTGTATCTACCTAGTTGCACATTACACAATGGCCAAATTTTTCCAAATGGATTTCTATTTTTTGTCAGATGCTTGCAGGGAGGAATCTGAGTTTGAAGGACACAGAACTAATTAGTTTACTAATTTTAAGTTCACATTGTCCACTGATGTCTAGCCTACCTATTATGCTATCTGCTCTAGTCCTGTGGCTAGTGACAAACTAGAAAGCACATCTTGGGTTCCATGCCAACAGAAGGCAGGTATATAAGGCATTCCTCAAAATAATAATAATTAAAAAAAGATCAAAGATGACAATACAATTTTAATCATACATTATTATCATTCTATAAAGGAGAACTATTATTGTCTTAAAGCAAAGTGAATAATATCTGCACTTGCCTTTGGTTCCAACATGTTAGGCATAGACACTCCTCGGTCCATTCGCATTCCAGGGACATGACCATCTGGGAGGGACTGTATCAGATATAGGTAGACATCAAACACACAGGTTACATGCACACAGACATACATAAATAGGGTAAAGGCATTCATGGTGAATATGGACATGAATTCATACTTGAGATTTTGACCTTTGAATTAGCCAACTGAATACTATTATTATTTACTGCTTTAACATCTCACAAGTTTATGATATGGCACCAGAGGCTACCTACTTCCTTATCATTTATCTCTCCTTACTGATGCCACACAGTTGGGTTTTTTTTAGTTAAGATGTCTTCAGTGGGACCCAACAAAAGCATTACTAGTTAGGATTCAGTAGAAATTTAAGAGACAGTTTCTGATCCCTAGTATGTAAGAAAAGACCAAACAAAATCTCTGTCTAATCCAGCTTTCTTTCTCCATAATTGGTT
>NW_024804802.1:0-5030 GCF_019175285.1 Sceloporus undulatus
CTTTATTACTCCTGCAGTGTATTTTGGCCTCATCATGGCCACCCAATAGGCTCACACACTACACTCTTATTGTGCAGCTATTGCACTATTAGTGCTCTGGCTGCCTCCCATTGCATTCTGGGATTTAAAGTTTAAGGAACGGCATTTAGAATTCTCAGCCAGAGCGCTTTTTGGCCTCACTGGACTACAAACCCCAGAATGCAATGGGAAGAGGAAGCCAGAGCAGTCAGAGTGGAATAACAGCACTGTTATGAGAATATTACACACTATAGGCTTTCTCAGAGTAATTAAATTGCTGTAAAAGTGACTGAAAGATAGAAATTGGTAGCATGAGCTTTCATAGACTTGAGCCTGCTTTCTCAGGCATGAACTACAAATCCCATGTAGGTAGGCCCTCTTTTTGAGGATAAAGAGTAGGTAGGCCCTCTTGAAGCAATCGGAATAAGAAAGGAGGGATATAAATGAAACAAATGCAAAATGAGGCGGCTTGGGTTGCATCCGCAGTGCAGAAATAATCCAGTTTGAGACCACTTTAACTGCCCTGGCTCAGTGCTAGAGAATCCTAGGGACTGTAGTTTATTGTGGCACCAGAGCTCTCTGACACAGAAGGCTCAATGTCTCACAAAATCAGGTCCCAGAATTCCCTAGCATTGAGCCTGGACAGTTAAACCGGTCTCAAACTGGATTATTTCTGCAGTGTGGACGAAGCCTACGTGGTTGATAAAGGACTGCGGTGAATTTCCTTCTGTGGAAGCAATTCTGACACTGCCTGAACTGCCATGGCTCCATGCCGTGGAATGCTGGGATTTGTAGTTTTGTGAGCTATGTCTGTCAGAGAGCTCTGGTGCCTTTCGTTATGTGCCTGCAAGCCCTTTCAGACTTATGGGTCCAAAACACAATGCAGAAAATAATCCACTTTGAGACTGCTTTAACTGCCCTGGCTCAGTGCTAGGGAATCCTGGGAACTGTAGTTTGATGTGGCACCAGAATTTTCTGAGAGAGAAGGCTAAATAATCTCACAATATAAAATAAATAAATAAATAAATAAATAGTTTCTGCTGCCTCCTTCCTCCCTAAGTAAACATGATGCATCTGGGATCTATTTCTTTTATCGGTGCAATGGGAATCGCATGTGTGCTCAAATGGGAACGATGCGGAGCTGACTCGATTCATGATCCGCTTTATAACCCAGTGGGAACGCCACCCAGAATAACTGAGTTGAAAGGGGCTTCATGGGCCACCAAATCCAACCTCCTTCTCAGTGCAGGATCTTTAACTAAAGGATCCACGGCAAGATGTCCAGAGAAGGAGCCCCCCCCCCACCGCTCTAGGCAATTGGTTCCATAACACAACCACTCTTACTGTCAAGAAATCCCTTCTAACGTTTAATTTAAATCTATGCTCCTGTAACTTAAAACCATTAGACCTGATCCTATCTGGTTCTGGCAGCAGAGAACAGGCCTGTCCCTTCCTCTCTGTGGCAGCCCTCTGAGGTATTTAAGGAGTGCAGTCATGTCACCCATGAGTCTCTTTTTCTGTCTCTGGAATGAGTGGGATTTCCAGTCTAGGTCTCCATAGTCTACTCTGACTAGGGTTGCCATATTCTAGTCCCTCATGTCTTGGCGTCTAATTTGCATATTATACAAATTATTATAATCATGCATATTATTAATTTTCATCCTGATTATGCAAATTCAACACATTTCACACTATTTCAACTTCAGTTTGTATTTTGTGCAGTTTGGTTTACGGAATAGAGCTATCACTGTTTTATGGATTTTGGATGTTATTGTACTTTGCTATATGGCCTACACTGCTGTCCCTGAACAGAATCAAGCTAAGAGCTCTTTTTTTCTTCTTCTTCTCTCCTAGATGGTGTGAAAAGAGGGAGGCTTCCAAGCACTCCAGAGAATACAGGGACTCCATTTACTCTCTCAAGGCTGTTTGGAAGTGAAGTTCTACCATGCTACCTAACCCTGGGCTCTAGCTGCTGATACAATCATCACACAACATAAGGCCATCTCTTCTTGCCTCCCTTCCTTTCCTGCCTTCTGGGCCTGTCAGGAAAAGAAGGGAGGCAAGAGGAAGCAATGGAAGAATAAGGAGGCAATCTATACCTGCAATGAAAGTGAAATATGGGATTTCTGTTGGAACATTTTTTAGTTCCTTCAATCCAGGATTTTCCAGGTTTTTCAGGACAAATGGCAACACTAAGAAGGTTATCACACCCATTCCCCCCTCCCCCCCCCCGTTATGGGAACGGGAAGGAGACACTCAGGATTGCGCGTCACCGAGAAAAAACGGATTTTTACCACACGTCAAAGTGTCCTCAAAATGGCCCCATTCCATTCCCCGGCCCCAAGCTGACTCCATTCAGTGCTGAGGGACGTTAAATGTTCAGGTCGGAAGTCTTCCGGCCGAGCAAAATGACGCGTCTCTGCACTGAATGGGGTCGGCTCGGGGCCAGGGAATGAAATGGGGCCATTTTGAGGACACTTTGGTGTGTGGTAAAATCCGTTTTTTCTCAGTGATGCATGGCCCCGAGTGTCCCCTTCCCGTTCCCATAACAGGGGGAAAAGTGGGTGTGATAAGCTTCTAACATTCTAACCCCAGGGAGGGAATTGTGCAGCTCTCCAGATGTTATTGAACTCCCAGCAGCCCTAACCACCACAGCCAAAGGTGAGTGATGCTGAGAGCTGTAGTCCACATCTGGAGGGCTACCAGTTTCTCATTCTTGCGCCAACCCTGGAAGTTATCTGATGTATTTTTAATTGCAGACACTGATGGGGTGAGATTTTGTTTTTGTTTTCCTTCTGGTGCCAGAGCAACATGGCTGGTGTGGACTGATATGAACTTTTGCACTAGAAAGGAGCACCACTTGCTACATCGCCTCTGTCAGCAAAATGTCTTGGTTCAGCCAAGTTAGGGATGAAACAGATGGCCCTGAAGGAGCGGCGCAAGCCACCCCGGGAGAAAGTTGGATCAGGGCTGCAGCAACGACATGCCACAGCCCCATTCCAGTTTTTTGCTGGCCCAAAAAGAGGCAGAAAAATGCCACTCCCTTTTCAGCCAGCAAAAGCCGGCTTTTCTGCCGCCGGCGCTTTGTGGTGCTCCTGCAGCATGTGGCATATAAATGCCACACCACTGGAGCACCACAAAGCTGCTTGCTGTGTGGGCAGGTGGGTGGCATGATGCTGGCTTGGGGGCACCGTCAAAGCATGCGGTGTCTAAACGCCACACTCTGACACCGACCCCAAGCCGGGCAAAAGAGATGTCTGTTTCACCCCTTATTCTCTTTGCCATGCTGGGCTCAGTGCTATTCAACATCTTTATCAATGACCTGGATGACAGAATTGGGAGCACACTTATCAAATTTGCAGATGACACCAAATTAGGGGGAATAGCTAATACCCCAGAGGACAGGATCAAGATTCAAAATGACCTGAATAGACTAGAAAGCTGGGCCAAAGCTAACAAAATGAAATTCAACACGGAGAAATGTAAAGTATTGCACTTAGGGCGGAAAAATAAAATGCACAGATATAGGATGGGTGACACCTGGCTGAATGAAACTACGTGTGAAAGGGATCTAGGAGTCCAAGTAGACCACAAGTTGAACATGAGTGAACAGTGTGATGCGGCAGCTAAAAAGGCCAATGCTATTTTAGGCTGCATCAATAGAAGTATAGTGTCTAGATCAAGAGAAGTAATAGTGCCACTGTATTCTGCTTTGGTCAGGCCCCACCTAGAATATTGTGTCCAGTTCTGGGCACCACAATTCAGAAAGGACATTGAGAAACTGGAGCGTGTCCAAAGGAGGGCGACAAAAATGGTGAAGGGTCTGGAAACCATGCCCTATGAGGAACGACTTAGGGAGCTGGGGATGTTTAGCCTGGAGAAAAGATGGTTAAGAGGTGATATGATCACCCTGTTTAAATATTTGAAGGGATGTCATATTGAAGAGGGAGCAAGCTTGTTTTCTGCTGCTCCAGAGAACAGGACCCGGAACAATGGATGCAAGCTGCAGGAAAAGAGATTCCACCTGAACATTAGGAGGAACTTCCTGACAGTTAGGGCTGTTTGACAATGGAATGCACTCCCTCGGAGGGTGATAGAGTCTCCTTCCTTGGAGGTCTTTAAACAGAGGCTGGATGGCCATCTGTCAGGGATGCTTTGATTTGGATTTCCTGCATGGCAGGGGGTTGGACTGGATGGCCCTAGTGGTCTCTTCCAACTCTATGATTCTATGATTCTATGTCTCACAATGAAGGAGCCATGGGAGAGAAGCCCATTGTCATGATGTTGGTATTGTTTCTAACTCTCCTTGGCAGAGAAGGCAAGATTGGAAGACATTATTAAAAAGGAAGAACACATAAGCTAGGAAAGGCTGCAGCAGTTTGCTTTTGCCTGCACTGACTGGGAAGGGCAAGATTTGGTCTCTCCTCTCCCTTCTGCTGAGTTATTTGAGTACAAACTATTTTTGCCCTTTCAACTCACTTTGCAGCAATTGAAAAAAGCTGAGAACAAAGGGGAGAAGTGTAAAGAGGAGAGAGAAAGAGGGACATTTTAAAAGCTGCTGAAAAGTAGGGTAAGAGAGGATTAATTGGGAATGTCCCTATCAAATCAATACAGTTGAAGGGTATGCTGTCTGTAAGACTCTAGAAGCTGTAGTCCAAATAACAGGGCCGTAGCTAGGGGAGAGTAGGCGGGGTGAGGCCCTGGGGCCCCCACTCAAAGGGGGCCCTGCACCTAGGGTTGCCATAAGCCAGGACCTACAAACCAGGGCAAATGTAGGACAAATGTAGGATAACATTTTCAAATGTAGGACACATTTTATAAAAATGGAGGACACGCGAAAAAAATTGATGATTTTTAAAAAATGTTAATCTAAATGCATGTTTCTAAGGCATGATCAAAATGGAGGACATTTTGGCATTATTCCTAGACAGATGGCAGAAATGGACTTCCCTTTCTGGCCATATTTATATATTTAATAATAAAAATAATGAAAAAATAAATAAAAACAAGAC
>NW_024804803.1:0-5029 GCF_019175285.1 Sceloporus undulatus
ATCTTAAAATCAGGTGCCGTCTGAGACCATTCCTTGCGACTTCAGATCTGCATGGACTTCGCTCTGAGCCTGGATGCCCATGACTCAGTAGTGGCCAGGAGCGTATTTGCACATCTTAAAATCAGGTGCCGTCTGAGACCATTCCTTGCGACTTCAGATCTGCCTGGACTTCGCACTGAGCCTGCATGCTCATGACTCAGTAGTGACCAGGAGCGTATTTGCACATCTTAAAATCATGTCTGGTCTGAGTCAATAACTTCAGAATTCAGATCTGCCTGGACTTCGTTTGAGCTTGGATTCTCATGACTCAATAGTGACCAGGAGCGTATTTGCACTTCTCAAAATCACGTGCCATCTGAGTCAATTCCTTGCGACTTCAGATCTGCCAGGACTTCGCTCTGACACTGGATGCCCATGACTCAGTAGAGGCCAGGAGCGTATTTGCCCATCTTAAAATACATGCATCTGAGTCAATAACTTCAGACTTCAGATCTGCCTGGACTTTGTCGAGCCTGGATTCTCATGACGCATAGTGGCCAGGAGCGATTTGCACATCTTAAAATCAGGTGGTCTGAGTCAATAACTTCAGCATTCAGATCTGCTGGACTTCGTTTGAGCTGGATTCTCATGACTCAGTAGTGACCAGGAGCGTATTTGCACATTAAATCACGTGCCGTCTGAGTCAATTCTGCAACTTCATATGCCTGCTTGTTGAGCCTGGATTCTCATGACTCATGTGGCAGGAGCGTATTTGCACATCTTAAAATCACGGCCGTCTGAGTCAATTCTTAGACTTTAGATCTGCCTGGACTTCGTTTGAGCCTGGATGCCATGACTCAGTAGTGCCAGAGCGTATTTGCAATCTTAAAATCACTGCTCTGAGTCAATTCTTGCAGACTTCAGATCTGCCTGGACTTTGATGGCTTGATCTCATGACTCAGTAGTGACCAGGAGCGTTTTGCACATCTTAAAATCACGTGCCGTCTGAGTCAAAACTTGCGACTTCAGATATTCCAGGATTTCGCTCTGAGCCTGGATGTCCATGACTCAGTTGTGGCCAGGAGCGTATTTGCACATCTTAAAATCACGTGCCGTCTGAGTCAATAACTTCAGACTTCAGATCTGCCTGGACTTTGATTAGAGCCTGGATTCTCATGACCAGTAGTGACCAGGAGGTATTTGCACATCCTAAAATCATGTGCGTCTGAGTCAATAACTTCAGATTCAGATCTGCTGGAATTCGCTTGAGCCTGGATGCCATGACTCAGTAGTGGCCAGGCGTATTTGCACATCTTAAAATCAGTGCCGTCTGAGTCAATAACTTCAGACATTCAGATCTGCCTGACTTCGTTGAGCCTGGATTCTCATGACTCAGTAGTGACCAGAGCGTATTTGCACATCTTAAAATCATGTGCGTCTGAGTCAATAACTTCAGATTCAGATCTGCCTGACTTCTTTTGAGTTGGTTTCCTGACTGCAGTAGTGGGCCAGGAGCGTATTTGCACATCTTAAATCAGTGCGTCTGAGTCAATAACTTCGACTTCAGATCTGCCTGGACTTCGTTGAGCCTGGATTCTCATGACTCAGTTTGCCAGGCTATTTGCACATCTTAAAATCAGTGCGTCTGAGTCAATAACTTCAGAATTCAGATCTGCCTGGACTTCTTTTGAGCCGGATTCTCATGACTCGTAGTGGACCAGGAGCGTATTTGCACATCTTAAAATCAGTGCCGTCTGAGTCAATTCTTGCGACTTCAGATCTTGATTGCTTTTAGCCTGGATGCCATGACTCATAGTGCCAGGAGCGTATTTGCACATCTTAAAATCACGTGCCGTCTGAGTCAATAACTTGCAGACTTCAGATCTGCCTGGACTTGCTCTTGAGCCTGGATGTCCATGACTCAGTAGTGGCCAGGGCGTATTTGCACCATTCTAAAATCAGTGTCTGAGTCAATAATTCAGACTCAGATCTGCTGGACTTCGTTTGAGCCTGGATTCTCATGACTCAGTAGTGCCAGGAGCTATTTGCACATTAAAATCACGTGCCTCTGAGTCAACTTCTTGAGACTTCAGATCTGCCTGGACTTTGTTTGGCCTGGATTCTCATGACCAGAGTGACCAGGAGCGTATTTGCACATCTTAAACACGTGCCTCTGAGTCCATAACTTCAGACTTCAGATTGCCTGGACTTTGATTAGAGCCTGGATTCTCATGACCAGTAGTGGCCAGGAGCGTATTTGCATCTTAAAATCAGTGCCGTCTGAGTCAATAACTTGAGACTTCAGATCTGCCTGGACTTCTTGAGCCTGGATTCTCATGACTCAGTTGACCAGAGCGTATTTGCACATCTTAAAATCATGTGCCGTCTGAGTCAATTCCTTGCAATTCAGATCTGCCTGGACTTTGTTGAGCCTGGATTCTCATGACCAGTAGTGGCCAGGAGCGTATTTGCACATCTTTAAATCAACGTGCCGTCTGAGTCAATATCTTGAGACTTTAGATCTGCCTGGACTTGCTTGAGCCTGGATCCATGACCAGTAGGTGACCAGGAGCGTATTTGCACATCTTAAAATCACGTGCTCTGAGTCACATTCTTCGACTTCAGATCTGCCTGGACTTCGCTTGAGCCTGGATCTCATTACTCAGTAGTGACCAGGAGCGTATTTGCACATCTTAAATCAGTGCCGTCTGAGTCAAATCTTGCGACTTCAGTCTTCCGGATTTCGCTTGAGCCTGGATGTCCCTGACTCAGTTGTGGCCAGGAGCGTATTTGCACATCTTAAAATCACTGCCTCTGAGTCAATAACTTGGACTTCAGATCTTCGGACTTTCGTTGAGCCTGGATGTCCATGACTCAGTAGTGGCAAGCGTATTTGCACATCTTAAAATCACGTGCCTCTGAGTCAATAACTTCAGACTTCGATCTGCCTGGACTTGATTGAGCCTGGATTCTCATGACGCAGTTGTGGACCAGGAGCGTATTTGCACATCTAAAATCATGTGCGTCTGAGTCAATAACTTCGAATTCAGTCTGCCTGGAATTCGCTTGAGCCTGGATCTCCATGACTAGTAGTGGCCAGGAGCGTATTTGCACATCTTAAAATCACGTGCCGTCTGAGTCAATATAGACTTCAGATCTGCCTGACTTCGTTGAGCCTGGATTCTCATGACTCAGTAGTGGCCAGGAGCGTATTTGCCACTCTTAAATCACAGTGCCGTCTGAGTCAATAACTTGCGACTTCAGATCTTCCGGATTCGCTCTGAGCCTGGATGTCATGACTCAGAGTGGCCAGGAGCGTATTTGCACATCTTAAAATCACGTGCCGTCTGAGTCAATTCATTGACTTCAGGTCTCGACTTCGCTTTAGACCTGGATTCCATGACTCAGTAGTGCCAGGAGCGTATTTGCACATCTTAAAATCAGTGCCTGAGTCAATAACTTGCGACTTCAGATCTCCGGATTCGCTCTGAGCCTGGTGTCCATGATCCGTGTGGCCCGGGCGTATTTGCACATCTTAAATCACTCGGCCTCTGAGTCAATAACTTCAGACTTCAGATCTGCCTGGACTTTGATTAGAGCCGGATTCTCATGACGCAGTAGTGGCCAGGAGCGATTTGCACATCTTAAAATCATGTGCGTCTGAGTCAATAACTTCAGAATTCAGATTGCCTGGACTTCGTTTGAGCTGGTTCTCATGACTCAGTGTGACACGGAGCGTATTTGCACATCTAAAATCACGTGCGTCTGAGTCAATTCTTGCAACTTAGATGCTGACCTTGATTGAGCCTGGATTCTCATGACCAGTAGTGGCCAGGGCGTATTTGCACATCTTAAAATCAGTGCGTCTGGTAATAACTTGAGACTTCAGATCTGCCTGACTTCGTTGAGCCTGGATCTCCTGACTCAGTTTGACCAGAGCGGTATTTGCACATCTAAAATCGTGCCGTCTGAGTCAATTCTTGCAACTTCAGATCTGCTGGACTTTGATTAGAGCCGGATTCTTCTGACGCCGTAGTGGCCAGGAGGTGCACATCTTAAAATCACGTGCCGTCTGAGTCAATTCCTTGAGACTTCAGGTCTGCCAGGACTTTGCTCTGAGCCTGGATGCCCATGTCTCAGTAGTTTCCAGGAGCGTATATGCACATCTTAAAATCGCGTGCCGTCTGAGTTCTTTCCTTAAGACTTCACATCTGCCTGGACTTCGCTCTCAGCGTGGATTCTAATGACTCAGTAGTGACCAGGAGCGTATTTGCACATCTTAAAATCACGTGCCGTCTGAGTCGATAACTTCAGACATCAGATCTGCTTGGATTTTGTTTGAGCTTGGATGCCCATGACTCAGTAGTTGCCAGGAGCGTATTTGCACATAGTAAAGTCACGTGCTGTCTGAGTCCATTGCTTGCGACTTCAGATCTTCCAGGACTTCGCTCTGAGCCTGGATTCTCATGACTCATTAGTGACCAGGAGCGTATTTGCACATCTTAAAATCAGGTGCCGTCTGAGACCATTCCTTGCGACTTCAGATCTGCCTGGACTTCGCATTGAGCCTGGATGTCATGACTCAGTAGTTGACAGGAGCGTATTTGCACATCTTAAAATCACGTGCCATCTGAGTCAATAACTTCAGACTTCAGATCTGCCTGGAATTTGATTAGAGCCTGGATTCTCATTACGCAGTACTGACCAGGAGCGTATTTGCACATCTTAAATTCACGTGCCGTCTGAGTCCATTGCTTGCTACTTCAGATCTGCCAGGACTTCGCTCTGAGCCTGGATGTCCATGACTCAGTAGTGACCAGGAGCGTATTGGCACATCTTAAAATCAAGTGCCGTCTGAGTCAATAACTTGCGACTTCAGATCTTCCAGGATTTCGCTTTGAGCCTAGATGTCCATGACTCAGTAGTGGCCAGGAGCGTATTTGCACATCTTAAAATCACGTGCCGTCTGAGTCAATAACTTCAGACTTCAGATCTGCCTGGACCTCGATTAGAGCCTGGATTCTCATGACTCAGTAGTGACCAGGAGCGT
>NW_024804804.1:0-5028 GCF_019175285.1 Sceloporus undulatus
GCCATTATTTCTTCTTTGTGGTCTCTGCGAATCATACAAATGGGTTGTACTGCACCTGCGCAGTGCTGCTCGGAAAACTTCTGGAATCACTGGGTAAAGTTCCCGCTCTTTCCCTAGTTCCTTCTTTCCGCCCCGTTAGCTGCTTTAGGAACTTTGCTTCTCCTTCTTGCTTGTTGACTGGATTTTTGACCTAACGGACCATCTTGGCCATTCTTGATATGACCCCCCCCCCCCCGTATTGTTGACCCTTCTGCGTGTCGAACGACTTTGCTTTAAAGGACTTTGATTCGGCTCACGATGTCTCTGGCACCGTTCAAGAAGTGCAACGTCTGTGGTGGTAAGATTCCCCAGGCAGGATCCCCACTCATCGTGCCTTCTTTGCCTTGGCAAGACCCTGTGTAAATCCCTCACTCCTCAAGCCAAGAAGAAACGCGACTCTCGTCTCTTGGCTGCCCTGTACCAACAGGCCCTTCAACCCCAGCCAGCCTCCTACTCCGCTTCAGCACCTGCTGCTTTGGAGTCCGTACCAGCCGCTGCTGGTTCTGTGGCCCAGAGCTCCTCCACTGAGCCAAGTGCCATCACCGCAATCCCTGAAAAGAGTGATGGAGCCGAAGGAGCACGTCAGTCAAGATCCAAGTCGAAGTCCTCCAAAAAGGACAAGGCTAAATCTAAGGACTCGAGCTCCAAGAAGGATTCGTCCCATGTTAAGGATACGAGCTCCCTTGTGGATTCAAGCTCAGAATCCTCCTCTAAAAAGAGGTCCAAGTCCTCGAATGTGGGAGACGTTTCTCCTCGGGGCTTGTCAAGGAAGAGGCCTTTGGATTCTGGGGACGTCTCTTCCCATAAAAAGGCCCGTGCCAAGACTCTGGACGGCGCTTGGTCTTTTTCCAAGGATCATGGTTCACCTTCGGTACCCAGATGGGATGTGTCGGTACCACTCTCTCCCCGGGTCTGTCCAACCTCGGCCTCGGCCGCTTCTCCACCTGCTGCATTGGCCTTCCATCAACCCTCGGATGAGGCTGTTGACACCACCTCTCAGTCACCTCGTCATCGATCACCAACACCAGTCCCTCAAGTTCAAGTCCACGAGGCAGAGGTTCATCAGCCCCCCCCCTTGGGTCTCTCACCACGACGAGTCAGACTACTACTATGACAGTGAGATTGACAGATACTTTGTCTCCGTGAGTCGGGAGGTTATCCAGAGTCGCTTGTGCCCCAAGACTACTGTGTCACCAATGCCAAGGTCCACTTTGCCTTCGATGCCCAAGTCTGCTCTGAGGTTGCATTCCACTTCACCAACGGCTTCTCCTGCTTCGGGTTCAAGGCCCTGTTCCATTGTCACCACTGCTAAGCCTACATGTCACTCTTCTCACGTGGACTTGATTACTGACTCTTCAGAATCTGAGCATGACGAAGCACATCATACAGATCCTCATGCTTCTCAGGTGGACTTGGGCTCCTTGGACACCCCGCAATCCCTGCAGGAACTCTTTCAGCCAGTGCCTCATGTCCTACTGACAACATCCGTACCTTTGCGGAGCACATCATCAAGATGGCTAATACCTTGGATATTTCGGTCACGCACACCGAAGATGATGCCGCTGACCCAATTGAGAGACAGATTCATGGCAAGGTACCGACACCACCTTCCATCCCGCTGCTGCCATCCCTTGAAAGAATAGCCAAGCGCTCTTGGAATGCACCTGCCTCACTGAATCCCACAACTAGGAAGACTGAAGCTCTTTACAGGATTTCTCCTTCTCAATCTTCTTGGCTGCTGGCACACCCCAAGCAAAATTCTGCAATTGTTGAAGGATCTCAGCAATCGTTCACTTCTAAGATGTCCTCTTCTCCTGCGGACCGAGAGGCCAAGAAGGTCGACAGCCTAGCAAAGAAGGCCTATTCCTCTTCTCTGTTGGGACTCAAGGTCGCGAACTATAATGCCTGTATGGGGCCTACATACAGTACTTAATGGAGAAAATCTCGCCCATCATCCCTGTTGTTCCAGATGACTGTCAGCGTGTTTTCACAGAGATCAGAGATGAGGCCCATTCTATCGGCAGCTGGCTCATCACCTCAGCCCGTCACTCCACGAACTGCTCGCCTAAGTCCATGGCGGCAGCTATTGCCCTTAGAAGGCACGCTTGGCTCTGCTCGTTTGATCTCAACCCGAATGCAAAGGCCACCATCAAAGACATGCCCTTCGACAACGCAGGCCTATTCAACCACGAGACTGATGAGCGGCTCAACTTCAAGTACCATATGAAGGAGGACACCAAGAAGCACGGTATGTCTACTCCTTCTCAGACTCTGTTTCGAAAGCGCCAGAGGCAATGGTATGGCCAGGCCAGCGACCCTTTCAGCAGGACCACCCATACCAACATCAGGAGCACCAGAGGCAGCACTACCCATCCCAGTCCTCTTCTTCTTCTGGCCGATGCCAGCCCCTGCTTGGTATTGTAAGAACCGCAGACAGGATACCGACCAGGGCAAGAAGAGATCCTGAAGAGTCCCTGTGTGCTCCGTCACTCCCTCCACCTCCTTCTATGTCATCCTGAGGCCCTTCTTTAACATCTGAGCCTCTGTGACTTCCGACTCGTGAGTCATTGACATCGTCTGTAGGGGCTACGCCCTCGAGTTTGAAGAGCTCCCTCCAACTGGAGCTGTTGTTTCCACACACACACACACCCCTCAGACACCCTTCTCGACGAAGTACGCACTCTTTTGGACAATGGAGCAATCTCGCCTGTCAACCCTTCTCAAGCCCCTACATGTTTCTTCTCCAGATACTTCACGGTTCCCAAGACCAATGGGAGCATTAGGCTGATTCTGGACTTGAGAGCCCTCAACTCCTATCTCGTCTAGTATGGTAACTCTTGCCTCTATTCTGCCCTTGTTGCACCAGGGCCTGTGGTTCGTGACGATCGACCTGAACGATGCCTACTTCCATGTGGGGATTTGGGAGAGCCACCGGAGATTCCTGGCCTTTGCCGTCGGTCCCAACATGTACCACTACAATGTCTTTCCCTTTGGTCTCTCCACGGCTCCAAGGGTCTTTACCAAGGGCATGGCTCCAATCGTCGCCTACCTTCACCAAAGAGGCTCCAGTGTCTTCCCATACCTGGATGACTGGCTCTTTGCCGTCCCCTCCGTAGACGAATTGCAAAGGGATGTAGGCTTAGCCCTCTCTCACCTCGCATCCCTCAGGCTCGTGGTAAACCTGGAGAAGTCCCATCTTTCACCATCCAGAAAGATCAAGTTCATCGGCACTGTCCTCAATTCCAAGGTCTGTGTCGCTTATCTACCTCAGGACCACTTCCACGCTCTCTGCTCCTCGGTCAGGACTTGCCTTGCCTACTGTCAAGTGCAGGCCAGAGATGTCCAGGTAGCTCTAGATCACATGGCCTCGACGACATTTGTGACCCCGTGAGCAAGACTGCTGTTTCAGCCCCTTCAAGCATGGTTCCTGTTGGCCTTCAATGCACTGACCGACCCTCCGTCCAAGTGGCTCACCGTCCTGAGATCCGTCGCCCGCTCCCTCCACTGGTGGCTTGACTCCCGTTTTTCTACACCCTGACCACAGATGCCTCCATGGAAGGCTGGGTCGCCCACATGTCAACCCTCTTCATGAAGGACTGGTGGTCTTTCGCAGAGCAGTCTCTTCACATCAATGCCCTGGAGATGCTGGCTGTAGAAAAGGCCTTGAGAGCTTTCGAAACGAACTTGGCCAACAAGGTAGTGCTTTTGTTGATGGACAACACCACAGTCATGTACTACCTCAACAAACAAGGGGGCACCAAGTATCAGACCCTGCTAGACATCACACTTTGCATCTGGGACTGGTGCATCCTGAGAGGGATTTTTCTCCAAGCAATTCACTTGCCAGGAGAGGAGAACGACTTGGCCGATCAGTTCAGCAGGTCTTCCTCAGTCTGCCACGAGTGGAGGCTCCATCCCGAGATAGTCGACGACCTCTTCAGTCAATGGGGAGCTCCCCAGATCGATCTCTTCACAACCACTCTCAACAGCCACTGTCCCCATTTCTGCTCCCAAGCGCGCCTTTGTTTGGTAAGGAGAGATGCTCTACGCCTTCCCTCCATTCCCACTAATCACCAGGGTGGTGTCCAAAATCACAAGGGACTGCTTGGATGCCATCCTCATCACTCCTTGGTGGCCGAGACAGCTGTGGTTTCTGTCCCTGACCCACCTCTCTAGGAGACACTTTCTCCAGCTTGAGTTCCATCCGGACCTTCTCACTCTGCAGGACGGCAGAGTCCGTCACCCGGACATCAAGAACTTACTGATGGTGGCGTGGAGACTACATCCCTAGATCAGCTGCCTCCCTCAGTACGGAATGGTGATTTTGGCTGCCCAGAAGCCTGCCACCAAAAGATCCTACGCTTCTAAATGGAAGAAGTTCCTGGACTTCCTCTCTGCGAGAGGCCTTTCTCCATCCCGAGTGACAACACCGGCGGTGCTGGAGTTTTTGATGGCACTTTTGGATGCGGGGCTGTACCTCTCCTCCATTGTTATCTCTCTGTCATCTGCTCTCATTTCCAGTTTGATGGCAAACCTTCTTTCTTCAGGGACCCTCTTGTGAAGAGTTTCCTGAAAGGATGCAACAATCTTCAACCTCCGGTCTCGATACCAGCACCTGCTTGGAGTTTGGACACTGTGCTGTCTGCTCTGCAATCCAAGCCTTTTGAACCCATGGCCACTTCAGACTTGAGACTCTTCCCTTTTTTTTTTTTTATTGCAGATTTTATTTATTCTCTATACATCATTACATTACATAAATCCATCATAGAACAAAGAAACAATCACATAAGTATTTCCTTACACTAACCTCTCTATACAGTTTGATTTATCTGTACTGTTATTCTACTTCCTTTCCCCCCAAAAAAGAACCCAGAACGACTCCTTGTGTATTTTTTTTTTTCAATGTCTGTCCTTGTGACACTTATATACAAATCAGTAAATATCCTTACCTCCCTCCCACGCCTTTTATATAACTTCACTAGTAATCTA
>NW_024804805.1:0-5028 GCF_019175285.1 Sceloporus undulatus
GAATCTGAATCTGAATCTCTGGAAGGCCCTGGGAAAGGCAGGGCAGCCTCAGGGTCTCCAGAAGGCCAGGGTTTGAATCCCGCCCCACCGAGGGTGCCCTTGGGGAGTGACACTTTCTCGGCCTCAGAGCGAACAGGGAGGCCATGGAGGCAACCAGGGGGGGCGATTGGGGGGCAGCGCAGGAAGAGCTGATCGGCATCGTTGCAACAGCAAAACAGAATGAAATGGATAGTAAGAAGAGAGGGCATTCAAGCCGAAGGCATCCAGAGAGAGACCATGGCAATGTATTATAGGGACTGCAATCTCTATTGTCGAGAAGGGGCTTTTGGGGGCCTGGACTCACAGGGTCCGACGCCGAAGAAGAAGATGAAGAGGAAGATGAAGGCGACGCTGGCGAAGGAGAGCCAAGGAAAGCGGTCCTGGAAGGAGAAGGAGAAGACGGTTATCCTTTTAAACAGGGAATAAAAGGCTTTAAAGGTCACTGGGGGTCTTCCCTTGGGATCCCTGCATGGCAGACGGCAGGGCCCTCGCCTGCCCCTTCCTTCCAGCTCCTCCTTGCAACCTTCCAGCAAATGTGATGGGTTTAAAAGAACACCTTGATTTCTAAAAACCTCTCCCTGGGCCTTGAGGACTTTTGTTCATTGGCTCAAGAAGGACGTCCTGCAAAAGGTTTCCTTGTGCCATTAATCTCCAGCCCAGACGTTGGCCCTCCGTTGTCCTAGTTTGGCAGCAAGCGTCCAGCTGCCTAGTCTCAAGTGCCCCATTTTCTCTCTTCCTCCCGCCTTCGGCCTCAACTCAGTGGCTGCAAAAACACAATTGCAAAAGGAGTTTTGCAACTGCAAGAGCCATTTAGTAGGCTTTGCAAACTCCAGGGCCCTCTTTGCAACAGATGATTCGCAGGCCAGAAATGGGGGAAGGATGGGCCAAACGTGCGAACGAAGAAAGGAAGGTGAGAGGAAGGCCCTCCATCATCACCTGCAAGGAGAGGCTGAGGGTCAGGAGGGCCATTGCGACGCCCATCATCCCGAATCCACCCCAAAGGAGGACCCTCCGCCCAAAGCGGTCAATAATGGCGCTCTGGAAGACAGGAGAGAAGAAGAGGGAATGTCAGTTGGGGAGAAAGGTTTGGCCTCAGAACATTTGTGGAAGTCCAAGCCTTGCCGCCCGCTCCTGTCCCGCCTCACAGGGCCGGCGTTGCTCTTTGCCCGGCTGGGACTCACGCAGAGCAGGACGGCCACAAATTCGCAAGAGCCAGTGCCCAAAGTCATGTAAGGGATGAGGTTCTCCTGGATCCTGGCCGTGCGGAAGACCTCGAAGGCATAGAAGTAGATCTGGAAGAGGAAGAGGAAGGCGGGATGGGTGAGAGGGAGAGAGGAAGGGGGGGAGAAGAAGAAGAGGAGGAGGAGGAGGAAAGAGGAAGAGCAGAAGAAAGAAGAAAAAGAAAAGGTGAAAGAGGAGGAAGAGAGGAAGAAGGAAGAGGAAAGGAGAAGGGAAGGAGAAGGAGAGAATAGAAAGAGGAGGAAGAAGAAGGAAGAGGAAAGAAAAAGAAGAGGAATCATAGAATCACAGAGTTGGAAGAGACCGCAAGGGCCCTGATCCAGTCCAAGCCCATTCTGCCATGCAGGAAATCCCAATCAAAGCATCCCCATTGACAGATGGCCATCCAGCCTCAGTTTGAAGACCTCCAAGGAAGGAGTGTGTTCCTCTGTCAAACAGCCCTTACTGTCAGGAGGTTCCTCCTAATATTGAGGTGGAAAGAGGAAGAAGAAGAAAAAAGGCAAGAGGAAGGAGGAAAAAGAGGCAGAGGAAGGAAGAGGAGGAAGGAGAAGGTTGGGAAGAGGACGATAAGAAGGAGGAAAAGCAAAAGGAGGGAAGAGGAGAGGAAGAAGGAGAGAAGGAAGGAAAAAATGGTGAGAGGGAAGAGGAGGTGAAGAAGAAGAAAGAGGAAGAGATGGAGGAGGAAAGAGGGGGGAAGGAAGAGAGGAAGAGGAGGGGGAGAGGATGGAGACAAGGAAGAGAAGGACCCCTTGGTTCTTCCCACCCTGGGCCTTTCATTCACCCGATCAATCAACTAATCGATCAATCAACCAGTGCCCCTGGGGATGGAGGGATGGAGGCCTACTCAACTGCACTGAGGCCGCAGAGCTGGAGGCTGAGGGCCAGGAGGATGGAGAGGGCCAGGGGCCTCCGCTGGGCCGGGTCCCCCATCACCTGAAGGGCCCCGCGGCGTCCGGGTGAGGACTCCCTCCGCATCTCCTCCGCTTGGGCCTGGAGGCCGTGGCCGCGGGGGTCCCCTTCGCCCCAGAGGGTCCGCATGGCTGTCATGGGGAAAGAGAGAGAGAGTGTGTGCCAGGGGCCTCACTCTGTCCAGCCCCTCAGAGGCGGCAGCAGGGGCCACTTGCCCCACTTTCATGGCCCTCTTACTGAGCGGAAGAACCATCTTCCAGGGATCAGGATCAGGAATGCCCAATTATCGTAACATGAATTGCCACTCTTAGCATTGCCACCCGCCCTTTCGCCCCAGGGTCAAGGGGTCAAGGAGTCATGTCTTGGACCTCATAATCTAGGCCTCCGTCAGAGAGATCCTCGGATCATCTGGCCTCTTCCAAACCCTGTCGGTATCTCTGTGACCCCATTTGATTTACCAGAATTTTTGTTTCTTGTATTATTATTATTATTATTATTATTATCATCATCCAAACTTTTATTCTGGGAAATTAGTTGCATCCCAGCAAAATGGGGCTTTTTGACCTTAAAACCCCACCCGCTTGGGCCCTCTCTGTATGTACTGCAGAATCAGCGCACTTTGACGCTGCTTTGGCTGCGACGGCTGCATGCTTTGGAATCCTGGGATTTGTAGTTTGGCGAGGCTGCCTCTGCACTCCAGAGTCAGCACAGTTTGACGTCGTTTTGGCTGGCATGGGATCGTGGGTTTGTGGTTGCAGTGCAGGAATAAAGCAGTTTGGGACAGCTTTAACTATATAAAATGCTATAGGAATTCTGGGATTTGTAGCTGTTGGGGCACCAGAGCTCTCTCTGAGACAGAGGCTAAACCTCTCACAAAACTACAAGTCCCAGGGTGCCATAGCATTATTGCACCATGACAGTTATTTTTGCATTGCAGACCAGGCCTCAACACTCCATTGGGAATTGGGGACCCCCTCCTCCGTACCTGCACCCCAAAATTACCTCTCAGGCAGCCCTCCTTGTCCCCCTTCTGGAGCAGGAGGAACGCGGGCGACTCTGAGAAAAGTGGGAGCAGGAGCAGCTGGACCAAGGCCGGGAGGCCGGAGAGGCCCAGGAGGAGCGGCCACCGAGAAGGGCCCCCAAAGACGTCCCTGCGGAGGAGCACAGGAGCCGAGTGTGGAGGATGGTGGCGGCACCCCCAAAATACCTCCACAACAGATATGCATATGCATATATATATATATATATATATATATATATATATATATATATATGACTTGGAAAAGCCCCCAAGAAGGGCCCTGATCCAGTCCAACCCCCTCCTTCTTCTGCCATGCCAAGCACTCTCTGGGACAGAGGGCCATCCAGCCTCTGCTTCAAGGCAGCCTCTAAGGAGGGAGACTCATTAGTTGCACACAGAACACAAGGGCTGCGCAGCCCAGGCAATGGGAGATGTGTGGCTGGTTTTGGGCGCCACATTCAGCCCTTTAGCATCCTGGAAGTTAAAGACCGTTTCAGCCCAGAGAGCATCAGCAAAACAACAAGAAGAACCCATAGTACTTGCTCACATTAATCAAATTAATCACAGCCAAGAAGCTGGGAAAGGAATTATAGCACATGGAAATTTCAGTTTGGAAAGATGGATTGAATTGTTGTTAGGAGGCTAGAGATGATGATGATGATGATGATTTTATCTTCCCCCCCCCCCCCCAACCACAAGGCAAGTGGCTGGAAGGCTTGTCCCCGATCCTGACACAAAGGAGGAATGTGTGATTTTGGGGATCATTGGAGTTTTGATAGATTAAAGCCCTTAAAGGATGAACATTTCTCCTGTTTTACCTCAAGCCCATGATTTGTCCCAAGACTTTTCCCAGCGAGAAGAAGACCACCGACATCGCGACGGCGAAGCCTCTCAGCCTTTTGGGAGAGATCTCCACCAGGAACGGCGCCGTCGCGTTCAGACAGATCCCTTCGAGAGAGATCAGAAAGGTTACTGTTCTCAGGGAGTCGGTGGCTGCTTCCTCGCCTTCGTCCGCCTTGAAAAGCCTGGCACAGCCTCCAAAGGCCGTGGAAAACAATTATTCAGGAGCATGCAAGACATGTAATAATGCATAGAATTAAGTGTGTGTGTATGTTTATATGTGTGTATATATATATATAGATAGAGGGGGGGGGGGAGATGACCCACCCAGACAAACCGAGAGGAAGGAAGGGCATTTATAGGAAATGTACAGCGATCAAACTGCGTAATTGCAATCTTGAATTTAAAGATTGTGAGTTTCCCCCCCACAACCATATTAAATTATGTTGTGAGTTTTCCCCCCCTACAACAATATTAAGTTATCCCCATAAGTTAAGAAGTTAAAGGTTGAATATAATGTAACTGATATTCAGTATTGATGTAATGTTGGTTAAATCTTTCACATTTAATGTCCTCCCTTTTTATAACCTTTTGCAAAGAGCTCTTTAAGTGTCGTACATTTTTGCACAATGAGTTGCCTTTGCCTTTGGCCTTTGGCCTTTTCTATTAAGGGCCGCTTACCGGCGGCGACTCCGTAGGAAAGGCGACTGGCCAGCACCATCTCGAAAGAGTCAGCCATCTTGCTGAAGCCGACCAGGAGCGCGCCAGCGATGACAATGCAGTCAGCCCACATCAGGCTCTTCTTCCTGCAACAGACACAAGGAACGGGCGCCTTGTCTGAATGTTCAGACCCGGGTTATCAGCCCTCTGCTTTAAGACGCCAGTTTTCCAGTCTTGATTCCCTGTGATTAATCATTGTGCCCAAACTGGAGTAGATGGCCCTTGGGGTCCCTTCCCACTCTAGGATCCTATGTATTCCT
>NW_024804806.1:0-5027 GCF_019175285.1 Sceloporus undulatus
TTTCCTATGGGATTTTTTCGTATCCCGGAAATTTCGTAACGTGGGTATATCGTATCCCGGGGTACCACTGTATGTCTCTATCTTTAAGGGGAAAATTTGGGGGGATGATATGTATTTTAAACATGAGGACACTCTGAGGGTCTGCCATTGGCTGGAATCCCAGTCCCTCCCACCATCCCTGGCCCTGATTGTCTGGAATCCCAGTACCTCCCACCATCCCTGGCCCTGATTGGCTGGAATCCCTGTCCCTCCCACCATCCCTGGCCCTGATTGGCTGGAATCCCTGTCCCTCCCACCATCCCTGGCCCTGATTGGCTGGAATCCCTGTCCCTCCCACCATCCCTGGCCCTGATTGGCAGGAATTCCTTCCCTCCATCCATCCCTGGCCCTGATTGGCTGGAATCCCTGTCCCTCCCTCCATCCCTGGCCCTGATTGGCTGGAATCCCAGTCCCTCCCACCATCCCTGGCTATTTTGTGTTCTGGCATCCATTCTGTGTTCCAGTGGCCATTTTGTTCTGGAACCTTCTCTGAGGCCTCAGTTGAACAGAGGCTTCTCTTTCTCTCCTGAGGCTCCAGAGTCAGAAGGAGGCCAGGCTCCTTGGGCCAAAAGGAAGGAAGTGTGTGTCTTTTGTGTGTCTTTTGTGTCTCTTTTCTGAGAGGGTTTTCTTATTACACAGCTCTGTTCCTTCTGGGGATCATGGGTTTTAAAAGGGATCAGAAATAGGGAGGATAGTTTTAATACAAGCCTTATCCTTATTCTTCACAAACATTGGGCTTTGGATTCTAAGAGGAGGCTAGTCCCCCAAAACAGGCCAAAAGTGGTTCCTTTGGGAGGTTTTAAAAGTCTCCCCAGTTTCCTTATTAATAGATTTTCAGGGAAGAAGGAAGGAGACAGACCAGAATAACTCATATTACCAAGAATGAAACAAACAAACATACAAACAAACAACAACAAAGATTAGGATTAGAAACTAAAAAAACCTACTTATTCTTTTTAAAGGAACTCCATTATTTGGAGAGTAAAAACAAGAATTGGGTGCTTCTACCATTATAAAACCAGCTCACACTGTATCTGCACTGCAGAAATAATCCAATTCGAAACCGCATTAACTCTCCTGGCTCCATCCTGTGGATTCATGGGATTTGTTGTTCGTTGTGGCATAAGAGCTCTTTGGCAGAGAAGGCTAAGTGTCCAAAGGTAAAATCCCAGGAGTCCATAGCACTGAGTATTTAAAGCGGTTTGAGAGTGCCTTGTTTCTATAGTGTGGATGCAGCCTTCTTGGGAAAGGGTCTGATGCTGGAGAAAATCACTGGGGACCTCTGCAGTTTTCAGCAAATGATTTATTTGTTTATTTATTTATTTATTTATGATGCACTCATTTCACATCTCACTATCAGGACATAACCAGGGCCCTCTCCAATTCCCTATCCCCTAATCCCCCACCAATTTACTAAGGCATGGAGTATCTCTTATGTAGGGGAGCTGCAGTGAATCTATGCTAGGTCCAGGGGGCTTTGTTTGGTGAAGAGGGAGGAAAGGGATGCCCACCTCTGCATCGGCCCAAAGGAGGCATATGTCACCTGCGTAAGTCACCAGCAGGATGCTGTTCTCTGTGTCTTTGAGTGATGCAGGATTTCTTGACAAGCCAATCCTAACCCTGGTCCCTTTCCTCAGGAACTTCATCTCGGCCTCCTTGTACACGGCTTTGGGGCCTCTCTTCCTGGAAGTGACCAAGTGCAGGCCACCAGGATCCCTTGACCACCTGATGGCCAACACAGAGGCCAAGCGGAGGGAGTTGGGCTCCAAGAGAAAGAGGTTTCCAAGGTACAACAGATCTTTGGTAAGTTGCCATCCTGACTCTTAGTTTCATCTGTGTCTGGGCCGGCTCATGAAAACAAGCGGCGAACACACTGTCCCAATGTGGCAGAGAGAGTCCTGGTTTATGCTCTGTTACCTCAGTTTTTCAGGGGCTTAGAAAATGTCCTATTTCACTCTCCTCCTCCCACTTTCCCCCTTCTCCTCAGGTCAGCTCAGTTGCTGCAAAATGTATTCCATGTTCAAAAGAGTGTGCATCCCATCAACTCAAAAGAGGGGAGAGGGGGGGAGAGAAGAGGGCAGGGTCTTGCCTTTGCCAGGAATCAGAGGCAAAAGACATCTTCTGTACCCTTCCTCGCTTGTGTGATCTTTAGCATTAACAACTTTGGCCATCTTCATCCCCTTCTGGTGTTGCTTAGTCACATGTGTCTTCCTTTCCCAATCTGAGAAATGCTGGGGGATATGGAAGAATATCTCTGCACCTAAATTGAGGGTGGGCCCAATGGTCTTCAAGCTCAGAGTACTCCCAAGAACTTCTTTTTAGAAATAAAATTTGCCTCTGAAATTAGGTGAGACATGGCTAAGTGCACTATAATTCATTGGTGACTAAATGTACTATACATGTTTGGATGGTCAGTATCCCAATCAATCAATAATATTCCAGAAATTGCCTAAATTATATTGTTTATCTTATTATATATTATACTGAAAGGATTCGAGACAAACTGGATCCCAAAGGCTGTATCTGTTTACTGGTTTGCAGAATTAAAAGTTTATTTCCTGGACTAAATTCTGAATTGTTAAAATAATATTTGCAATTCACCATTTGTTTTCCTCCCCTTTTGTTTAGTCACTCTCTGGATGAGGGCTATTTTATGTTGCAGGTGACCTTTGCGGATGTGGCAGTATATTTCACCAAGGAGGAATGGAAACTGTTGACGAAGAAGCAGAAACTGATGTACAGTTCTGTGATGATGGAGAATTATGAGAATGTGGCCTCTGTGGGTAAGGAACCTGAATCCATTGCCCTTCCTGTGAAGACTGAGGGCCCTTTCATAATTCACTGTCAGAGCGCTATGATTCCCCTTTAGAATTATAGAATCAAAGAGTTGAAATAGACCACATAGGAGGCATCTCGGTTCAATCTTCTGCCATGCAGGATCCTTCAAGCACCCACGAGTATGGCTATCCAGCCTCTGTTAATAGCATCCACAGATAAGAGCGACCCCAACCAAACTTGTTCTGTAGGGATTCGTATGGGTTTTATGTACTTCCACTTTAAAGTACCGATCTTGTCTCTCGGAGTTCCCTTCCTAAAGTTAAGGAGGAAGTCCTTGTCCTGTTTGAGGCTTTGTCACGTTTTCCCGTCCTTTCTCTGGCGGTCTTTTCGCAGCACGCACGCTTGTCTACATACTCGAATATTGACCCATCTCTTCAAAATTATCTTTCTGAACAGGTCTGTCATATTTGTTTCACTCCTTAAAATCTTCTTTCGTCCAAGTCTAACATACCCAGCTCCTAGCTATTCCTTCATGAGAGCCATGGTTAAAACATGTGCCACTCATTCTGGTTCTTCTCCTCATGGGAATCTTCTCCCTGCTTCTCTAATCTACGTGGTGCTCGGCGTTTACGAAGTATAATTCGTTTCCACGGCCGCTTCGTAACCCGAACTGCCTCTTGCTACGCCGAATCTTGACACTTATGCGCGCTACTGGGGACAAATTTCTGCGCGTTCGTTGAAACAGCCGAAAAAAGCTATCCAAAAAGTTTTTTCGTAACCGACACAAATAATTTCGTAACCCGGAATTCAATTTCGTCCTATGGGATTTTTGTTTATTTTTCGAAATTTACGGAACTGGGTATTCGTTACTTCCGACCTCGTTTGGTACCATGTTTGAATTGTGGTGCCCAGAACTGGACACAGGATTATTGCAAGTGAGCCCTGACCAAAATAGAATAGAGTGGCACTATTACTTCCCTTGATCTTGACACTATACTCCTATTGATACAGCCTAGGATCACATTGGCCTTTTTAGCTGCTGCGTTACACTGTTGACACATGTACATCTTGTGCTCTACTAACATTCCTAGTTCCCTTTCATATGTAATTTAACTGTCATAACAACTTCCTGTGGAATCTTGGAATTTCTAGTTTTAGTGAGGGACTATTGTTCTCCAGTTTGCAAGGATTCTAAATATCCAATCCTAAACTGCCAATTCTGGAATTTTGTGGGAAGGAGCCATGGAGATTAATGCTTTTTGCCCCTAAATGGTCCTCAGCCAATTCCTGAGCAAGTTTCCTGGCATTTGTAGCCCCTCTTCCAGCCTTTTTTGGCTCTGGAGAAGCTGTTTTAATGCTCATCCCTGGCACTTGACCCTCACTAATATCAAAAACCAGGAACCAGACCCCTTGTTCTGCCTTTCCTAATGCATTAGTTGTATATTGATTGCCCTGCCTTTCTCAAGAAATGAGCCTCAAAGTGTCCCTTTTATGCACCACACTTTGTGGGTGTGTGTCTATGATAAAGCGGTGGATGCAATGTGAAAAACAGAAAGGCAGGAAAGAGATGCTGAAGGTGAAATGCTTAAGCAGTGCAGATGGGCAAGAGGGAAGGTTGGAAAGCGGAGGGAGAAAGGGAAGGGGATCAGGCCTCTGGGAGCCAGGAGGCGAAGGCAGGAGCAAAGCCAGGATCGCCTGGCTCTGTGCGGAGAGGAAGGGACCTCTGGGAAGGACCAGGAGAGGGGCCTTGGGGATTGGGAGGCAGCCACCAACCAGACAGATAATAATAATAGGTTTTATTTGTATTTACCTGTAAAATAGCCACAAAACAACAATAGCATCCAATTTACACACAGTAAAAATCGAGTTGCTTAAAACTCAATTCGGGACAAATAAAAACATTGTATAAATGCACAATTGCGATCAGAAGTGGGATTTTTCCTTAAACTCTTTACAAGAGGTTGGGTGGGTAAGCCTGCCGGAAGGGATCCGTCTTAAGTGCTTTCTTGAAAGCATCCAAGGTGGTGATAAGACAGATCTCCTCCGGCAAGTTGTTCCATAACTTGGGGGCCATGGCTGTGTATGCTCTGTGAGAAGTTGTTCTTAGCCTGACCTTTGGGTAATCTAATAGATTCTTCCCAGATGTTCTGAGAGTGAGGGGCAGATTGTGTAGGGAGAGGCCTTCCCTCAAGTAGCTCAGGCCCAAACCA
>NW_024804807.1:0-5025 GCF_019175285.1 Sceloporus undulatus
AATAATAATAATAATAATAATAATAATAATAATAATAATAATAATAACCATAATGAGACGCTAATATGCTCTGAGGGAGTATGTTCCACTGTTGAATAGCTCTTACTGTCAGGAAGTTCCTCCTAATGTTTAAGTGGAACCTCTTTTCCTGTGCCTTGCTTCCATTATTCTGTCCTTTCTGAATTGTGGTGCCCAGAACTGGACACAATATTCCAGCTGGGCTCTGACCAAAGCAGAATAGAGTGGGACTATTACTGCCCTTGATGTAGACACTATACTTGTATTGATGCAGCCAAAAATTGCATTGACCTTTTTAGCTGCTGCATCACACTGTTGACTCATGTTCAGCTTGTGGTCTACTTGGACTCCCAGATCCCTTTCACATGTAGTTTCATTCAGCCAGGAGTCACCCATCCTATATCTGTGCATTTCATTTTTCCACCCTCAGTGCAGTACCTTACATTTCTATGTGTTGAATTTCATTTTGTTAGCTTTGGCCCAGCTTTCTAGTCTATTCAGATCATTTTGAATCTTGATCCTGTCCTCTGGGGTATTAGCTATTCCCCCTAATTTGGTGTCATCTGCAAATTTGATAAGTATACCCTCAATTCTGTCATCCAAGTCATTGATAAATATGTTGAATAGCACTGGATCCAGGACAGAACCCTTTGGGACCCCACTGATGACTTCTCTCCAGGAGGAAAAGGAGCCATTATTGAGCACCCTTTGGGTTCAGCCAGTCAACCAGTTACAAATCCATGTAACCAAGTGTTCAAATATGTTTAAGTCACTTTAGAATGTTTCCGGGGGGGGGGGGGGAATGCTCTGAAACCAAATTGAATGCAAAGGGTCCTTGGTGCAAATATCTATCACAAAAATGATTATCGCACTGGCTGTCGGGTTAATAATAATAATAATAATAATAATAATAATATTTATTTGTATACCGCTTTTCCGTGAACGATCAAAGCGGTTTCCAATAATAGTTTAACAATACATAATACATCATAACTCTGCTTCTCTCCCCTCAAGATGGCGGTCGGGGGGAGGGCTCTTCAACTTGGCAGGCAGAGGCCTGTTGTTTCTTGCCCGCTTCTCTCCCCTCAATATGGAGGTCGGGGGGGAGGGCTCTTCAACTTGGCAGGCAATTCTTGGCTCTGAATTTCGATTGTGTTCAAAAGCCAGTGTACACTACAATATGAGGGTGACACTCTCAGATTCAGCTCAGCAATAACATAGCAGAGTATGGAATTAAATAGCCAGATGTATAGATACATATTGGCAATGCACTGACCATTTTTCACACTTAAAAATAAGTCACAAACAGTTGATTTTATCGAAAACGTTGGAGGTTCTCTATCTTGAGTTGCAAAATAATACAAATATTTGCAAGTTCTCTTCTCCGACTTCCATCATCTTCAACATCCCTTGTACACACAACTCCTATCCTATCCACACCAATCCTCATGTGAGCTGCATACTGTATTGGTTGTGAGTCATCTCCTGGTGCTAAACAGCATGAAAGGACCTCTGCAGTTAGCTGGCCTCATGCCTTGGGCTCTGACTCAGGACTCTATGGCAGTCTCACAGGATATGATGCCACCTGTCAATCAAAGTATTTTTGGACATGTTTAATGGAATATTTTTTAACAGTCCTTTGTCTGAATATCTCCTTCCAGTGATTCCCTTAAGGTAGACACCCCCCCCTCCAATCTCTTCTTTGTTAACTCCTATAAGTAAATTTACAATCATTCCATGGATTTAGGTCCATAAGCAGCAGGGTCATGCTTCGGTTACTCACAGAAACTTTCTTAATTTTATCTCTAATAAGGAGGGATTATTGAGGGCTAAATCATGAGGTAACACCCTCCTCTCTTAACTCTGATTTTCAGTCTCATCTGTGCTTGTCTTTCTTTACAGAAGAACACTTGAGACATGAGAGAGTCCACAGAGGAAAGAAGTCACATAAATGCCAGCAATGTGGGAAACATTTTGCTTACAAGTCAGTCCTTGTCATACATCAGAGGCTCCACATCGGACAGAAGCCACACAAATGCCAGCATTGTGGAAAATGTTTTTCTCGGAAGTCACACCTAGTGAAACATCAGAGAGCCCACACAGGAGAGAAGCCACACAAATCCCAGCAGTGAACTAATATTATTTTTTTCAATAAGGAATATAAAAAATATATTTTCAATGCAGTGGTGCTAAGAAAAGACCCTTTTGATTTTGCTTCTAAGTTTTATCTGTCCATATGTCTGTTTATGTTTTCAGATAGTATTTTGTTAAGTTTGGGTTTTTATTGCTTATATGTAGATAATTACTTTGGGTTGTAAATTGTGGGTCGTAGTATAGATTAGGTAGTTGGGGGGCTAGGATTTGTTATATATGAGTTATGGGAATGATAGCTTTTGGAATTTGTGGGATGTTGGCTGAAGAAAGTTGGAGGTCGGCATTAAAAGAAAGGGCTAGTTTGTGGGAATTGCAAAGGGGCCTTGTTATCTGTGGGGCATAGACTGTGGGAATTGGAGGTGGGGGCTACATTTGGAAGAGGGTGATATTTTAGGTTTTGGGGTTTTAATATATTGTTTGGAATGGAGTGGGCAGTTCTGGCTTAAACACTGAATTTCTTTTTGTTCTCAATAAAGATCTTTGCTTTCTCAACACACTGGACTCTTTGATGCACAGAAGTTCTGAATTTGCCTAAACTGACCCATTCTTCTCTCCTTAGTCCTCAGGTCCTTTCCCAGCTATAAGAACAGCAGAGGCAAACACACACACATACAGGACACTCAGAGAGAGCTTTATTTCCAAATCAAGCCTTCCTTTCCTGACTTTCCCTCCTGAGTCCAGCTCTGCACCTTGGGCTCCATTGCTGTCTCCTCAAAGGAAGAAAGGAGGGAAGGAAGGGGAGGCCGCTAAACCCCGTCGCATACTTTCCTTTCCTGCAAAGGCCCCCAGCAGAATAACCAGCAGCATCTAGGCCCTGGCAATTCCTGCACATGATGAAGAGCGGCCTTTGGGAGTATCTGTGGATGCACAGTCTCAGCCCCTGAAGCCATTACTGCCCTCAAAGTCAGTTTTGAGGGGGGGAGGGAGGGAAGTCAGGAAAGCCCTTGTTCATTCAGAAGAATGGCTGGAGCGTCTTCTGGGGGCCCTTGAGGGATTATGAGAAGGAAGGAAGCCCCTCTTCTCCCCCAAAGAAAGGCAAGTGGCCTGCTAGGCCTCCCATGCCCTCCTTGGGGGATTCCTTAGGGCCCAGGTACTTGGAGAGTTATCATGAGAAAAGAGGGCAGGGGGACCCTTGGAGAGAGGCATGGCCAGGGAGGGAAGGGGGATCCAAAGGTAAATAGAGCTTTGAGGACCTCCCTTTCTCCTGGAAAGTGGGGTAGAGGAGAGAACTTCCCTTCTGATGCCACATTAGGGGAGGGTTTCTGCCAAATAGAAAGCATCAGACAGGATAGGGTTCAATAGCATTGGAAATAACTTTTGGAGGTGGGGGGTTCTCTGAAGTCCTGGGGGGAAGGGGCTCGAGGGAGAGAGAAGAACCAAAATCTAGGCCAAAGCCAAGAGGGAGACAGAGGGACCTCAAAGGTCTGACAACCCCCTGGCAACCTGGGAACTAGGTTTAGAGGCCCACAGGATCTGGACTGGGCACCCCCCCTCACATACTTACCTTTTCCTTCACTGCAACTCTGCACAGGATGACCAACAGAGAGACCACAGCCCCAGAAACACACACCCCCCCGGTTCTGGGAGCATACTGAAAGGGCATTAGAGCCCCTTGAAGGGATGTTGTTGTTGTTGTTGTTGTTGTTGTTGTTGTTTCTTTATATTCCACCTTTTCTCAAAGGAATGAAAGCGGATTACAATAATAAAATAACATACAATTTCAGAAATACAATTAAAATTCCAACCCCCCAACCCTCCTCCCAATTATAAGAACATTACTCAACCCCTAAAAAGCTACTAAACAGCAACAAAATTTAAAACATGCCAAACACAATATAGTAAAAAAGTTTTTTCAGGCAAGAAATACATCAATAACAATTTCCATAACAGTAACGATTGCAAGGGTAAGGGTAAGGGTCAGGGGGAGGGGGAGGCAAGTCAATAGATCTAAACTACGTATTCTGGAAAGGCCTGCCAGAAGAATCATAGAATCATAGAGTTGGAAGAGACCGCACGGGCCATCCATTCCAACCCCCTGCCACGCAGGAAATCCAAATCAAAGCATCCCTGACAGATGGCCATCTAGCCTCTGCTTAAAGACCTCCAAGGAAGGAGACTTTATCACCCTCCGAGGGAGTGCATTCCACTGTCGAACAGCCTTTACTGTCAGGAAGTTCCTCCTAATGTTCAGGTGGAATTTCTTTTCCTGTAGCTTGCATCCATTGTTCCGGGTCCTGTTCTCTGGAGCAGCAGAAAACAAGCTTGCTCCCTCCTCAATATGACATCCCTTCAAATATTTGAACAGGGCTATCATATCACCTCTTAACCTTCTCTTCTCCAGGCTAAACATCCCCAGCTCCCTAAGTCGTTCCTCATAGGGCAAGGTTTCCAGACCTTTCACCATTTTAGTCGTCCTCCTTTGGACACGTTCCAGTTTCTCAGTGTCCTTTTTGAATTGTGGTGCCCAGAACTGGACGCAATATTCCAGGTGGGGCCTGACCAGAGCAGAATACAGTGGCACTATTACTTCTCTTGATCTAGACACTAAACTTTTATTGATGCAACCTAAAATTGAATTGGCCTTTTTAGCTGCTGCATCGCACTGTTGACTCATGTTCAACTTATCGTCTACTTGGACTCCCAGATCCCTTTCATATGTACTTTCATTCAGCCATGTGTCCCCCTTCCTATATCTGTGTATTTCATTTTTCCGCCCTAAGTGCAGTATCTTACATTTCTATGTGTTGAATTTCATTTTGTTAGCTTTGGCCCAGCTTTCTAGTCTATTCAGATCATTTTGAATTTTGATCCTGTCCTCTGGAGTATTAGCTATTCCTCCTAATTTGGTGTCAT